>NW_025407948.1:57625-218050 GCF_008403515.1 Naegleria fowleri
AAAATCTTCAGAAGGAAGACAAAATTACCATTCGAGAGAAAATGTTCAAAGCATTGAGCGAATCTAATTCATCCATGGACACTGCCAAACTTGTGGAATTGATGTTGTTGCGAGAGGAACAAGTTTCAAAATTCCTCGATCTCGAATTTGCATTGTTATCTGTTGGAGTTTCCAACTTGATTTCTTCAAAAGAAGAATCTGTCATAGCAAAACTTGGCAAGAGACTGAACGAATTGTGCAACGTTTTGAATCAGGACACAACCAATCCACCAACCTCCATCGATGACATGCTACGAAAATTGAAAGAACTTGTTGAGGTGACCAAGTCGACTCTTGCGGACAATCGAAGAAGAGCCAAACTTCAACTCAACGATCAGGTTCCCTCTTTCTGTGCAACGATGGCTTGGCACTGATTCAGATTCTGAGTGTGGTGGTGGTGACATTTCTGAAGGTAATACCACTCCCAAAAAATCTCATCCTCACCGCGAAGTTGCAAGTCCAATTAAGGCCTCTAAAAATGATATGGATGACATGATGTCTTGGACACCACCCAAGAACAGAGGCAATAATGGTCGTAACAATGCATTGTTGGATGATCCAAACTTTTACTTTGTTTCCAATAATGAAGAGAAAATTTCTCTTGATATTGAAGACAGAGAGGAGCAATTTATTAGCTCCCCACTCAAGAGAAAGCTTGATCATCGTTACAAGTCCATTCTTACCGCCATTCGAGATGACTTGTTACGGGTAAAGAGTATTAGTGAAATTATTCCAAAACTCAAGAATGTCCTGGAGCACAATGCTCAAATGTATTCATTTATTTTCTCTCTGATTAATCTTGGAAATTATAATGGTGACAAGAAATTTGGATACTTTTTATTGGATGTCGACAAGGTTATTGATTTGGATAATCTTTTTGCAGATATCATTTGGTATCGAAGACTGTATGAAAAAGTCAAAAAGGAACTTGCCAATGCTGAAGATCGTGACCAAAACACAAGTCTCTATTACAAGTTGAAGGGAGCCATTGTGGAGTTAAAAAAACAAACGACCATTATTGGCAATTCACATGAATCCAACGAAGATAAGGAAGTCATTTTAAAATTGAAACGAATTCTCAATGTACAGTACACACATGAAATTGTCAGCGAATGCGAAAGCATGGTCTCTCAATTGAAACAATACGTCAAGACATTCCCTAAATTTCAAACACTCATCAATGAATTGTGCATTGGATTGAATGTGAAGAGAATTGAGGATGTCATTCCAGCCGTAAAGAGACTGGTGAAGGTTTCTAAAAGTGTAAATTTATTGCTGTAATGAGAGTGTTTGACATGGGACAACAGATTCTATGGATTGCATGAAGGTGATATTGACCAACTTTGCTTTATCAAACTCAACTTTGTGTATTCAAAAGTCGCAAAGACCCCAAAATAATTAAGGCATATATCATTGAACCCATACAGAAAATTCCAAAGTTTTCCGCAAGAATTTAAGAAAATCAGAACTCTTCAATAAAAGGTCACAATCAACATAAAGAAATTGATTCAATTTATTTTAGCAGTCAGTGGTTCCGTTCTCGCTCCAATAAGATCTTGTGATTCATGACCGTGTACCCATACATGTATGAATTTTGAGCAGAACAATCAGCATGACCACATGGTATGAAATCGTGTAATATTAATCGAATCCAATTCAAATAAGCAGGTCGATTCAAGCTTTGAAACTATAGTTTACAACGTTACACATTTTGAAGTCACACGACTTTCAAGAACTTTCTCAATATTGAAATCGAATTTGGATTTTCTCAAAATTGTTCATTTTTGCTGAAGCATAACAGATAGGTTGTTGTGACTTTGAATTTTTACAAGTGCACAGAACCAATCAATCGGTAGTGCTTGCGGTGGTCACAAAAAACACGTTCTTTTCATGATTATAAATAGTAAATGCATATGTTCCCCACCATTCCATTCCAGCACGCCAATATGTTGACCATGTCTCGTTCATATTGTCACTGTTTCTTGCATTCGATTCAAAGACAGTACATGAATAATCCTCACCAAATAATTCTGACCTTAATAGTGAAATTTCATGAGATGCGTCTTTCATACCATAAGGTGGAACACTCGCAAGATCAAAAATATCTTCCTTCGTATCAGTGTCGCTCATGGTATCCACCAAAATTGGTTCTTGCATTAAATCATACTCTACACAAGAATTTACATGGGTCGGTAGAAAGAAGGTCAAAAGTTTTTTCGTTCCATATCGTTCTCTCCATGTTTGTAGATGATGTATCATTTCAAGTAATAGAACTCCATGAGAAACGATTGAAATTTTTGAGTTTCGTGGATGATAGGTGTTAAAGGTAATGATACGTTTATCGGCGGCAACATAAATAAACTCTTTTTCATGCCATCCACTACTGATGGAACTCATGAGCGCATATTTGTGAATCATTTTCATGGTATGTGATCCTTGATCGGTAGCTGTGATTTGATGTTTCAATAAAATGTTCAACAATTCACATGGACACAACATCCAAATATCAATGACTCCTCCTTTGTGTAAATAGGTTGTAAATGCTTCTGATGTGTAAATTTGGTTTTTCAATGGTTGTAAATAAAATTCTTTCACAAGTTCTCGATTGGTTTTGGATTTTTCGTTTTGAATAACCATACAAATTTGTCTGTCATTTGGGAAATCACAAAATTTAGCAATTTCATTCACCAACATTCCATAGACAGTAAAATCACAATCCTCGCTCAATAATACAAATCTCCAACTCTTACAAACTCTCTCTACACTCCCAAATAAATCATTCAAATTGAGAAACGAAAAAATCAACGCCCACATATCACTACTCAAACTTTCAATCCATTGAAACCGAGTCATGGCATCTTGACAACTCTGTCCCGAAAAAGCTGTTCCGAATTTTTCATTTAATTTCCGGGCAATGGCATTCCAATCGTGCCCGGAGAGATATATTGAAGAGGTGTTGTCCTGGCAATGATTGTCTCCACTTTTATCTCCTCCATCGTTTACCAGTGTTTTGGGATATTTAATTTTTTCTTGAGTCCATCGATAGGAGGAAGGAGAGATTTGTTTTTGATGCATTGTAAATAAAAAAATATAAAATAATTTATTTGACCTCCTACACCCATTTCGTTTCTTTTATCACATCTTTTCCATGTAATTATCTCTCGTTATTATCAAAGGGAGGGATTTATCTCAATTTACTTTTGGACATCTGCATTGAAAGTTTGGTTGGGTCATCCTTGGCTGCATAGAAAAGAGCAGAAAAAACCACAATGGCTCTTGTAAAACCAATTCAACGTGTGTTGAGGCACCAATAGTGATGTGGCGTTTCCTTCACGTGTCTAAATTGAATTGGCAAGTTTTGATGGATTGAAACCATCATTAAAACATCCTATGATCGTAAAGTTCGCAGAGTAAAGTTTTCTCGCTGGAGTTGGCCACCCTTATTTGGAAATGAAATTGTTAACAGTGACAATTCTTTGCATTGTTGCAGAATTACAAAGACACGTTGTCAAATTCCAGTTTAACTGATCTTTAAGAATGCAATAGAGAACAAGACCATATTCATGACCTATCAATGAGGTTAATTTGCTGTTTTTTAGCTTGTGTATGCTTGATTTCAATCAGGTTCGCAAACAAAGTTAAACTTTTCTTCTCCTCTCTATAATTGTAACGTTTAATCTAGAATAAAATTGGCGCCCGTCTAGCTCAGTCGGTAGAGCGCAAGACTCTTAATCTTGTGGTCGTGGGTTTCGAGCCCCACGGTGGGCGAAAGAATTTTTATTGACACGAATCGAAAAAAAGAACTGCGAGACGTTGTTAAGACGCTTGAACAAGGATTTGAAATTATCAAAAGAAAGCAAGAAACGCAAAGAGCAAATTGCATACTTCCTGAATCAACAAGTGAACTCGCAATTACCAAAGCTATTAAAACACTATGCAAGAACACAACCATCAAATTCGAAAAAGAGACTCAGTATTAAGAAAAAGGTAAAAGATACCTACTCATACCTATTTGTTGAATACAAGCTTAATGACATCAATGAATTGAATAGACTAACCTCAACAAGATTTATTTGCTCCACAGAATTGAAACCAATTTCAAGACAGTTCAAGCCAAAGTCAACCACATGAACGTGCGTTTAATAGTTTTACCAGCACCAATGGTGCCAACAATAAACTAATTAGATTTTTATTTTGACACACCTTGCGCACAAAGACGCTGTTTTCGTTCTATTAACCTCCAAAAAAATTCTCAATTTCACAAACATGAAGCGCATGTTTTTCCGTCGCCATATCAACCGTTCGGCGAGCAAAACAGGCATCACTAAAGCAACAACAAAATATGTAGGAGGAGGATGTTCGACAAGAAATCACCATGGTTCCATTATTAATTTTTCTCCATCATCAAACAAATTAATTTTCAATGATGATTTAATGTATAGGACGAAAAAAGTGACGCCAAACATCAACCAACAACTATTATTCAATACTACAAGAACATTTGGCCAAATACGTTCGTACACTACTACTACAAATTGGTTGAAGAGAAAAGAAGTATCAACAAAAGCCAAAGGTAGTGGTGATGATACATCCAACAATAGTACAACATTATCTTCCACAACATCCTCCTCCTCATTAGAACAACAGGAAACTCTCAAGTTCCATGATTACGACAGTTGGAACGCCCAACAAGTGGCATTCATGTTGACTTCTCCTAAATCTATTGGTGGTGCTGGGTTATCTGCAGAAAAGGTGAAGCCTTTGCAAGAGTTGGGCTTTGATGGCGAATCTCTCCACAACATTATTGAGAATATCAATATGGAGGGCATAAAGTATGCCATTGATCAACTGAAAAGTATTTACAACAAGAATGACATTCCTCAACTCTCTGAAACTTGTCAATCTGTTGTATTTTGGGTGCATAACTCTCTGCGGAAATTCACTACTGTTCCCTCTACTTTTATCCAATCAGTTTTGGATGATTTTGATAAACATGTACAAACCTATTCAAGAAACGAAAAAGAATCTGTACTCAAGTTCAATGAGATAATGAAACAAGTTCAACTCGACAAATCTGATTCTCCAATCTATTTGTACCAGAAGAAAGAGGACACAAATAACAATAATGAAATAACTCTATCCTCTTGGGCCATATCTTGCGATTTAGGTCCTACATTTCCTGCAAACAAATATGATGAACATTTTAAATTTATCACCTCGGGTAATATAACCCATCCAGTGTTGGCATTAATAGAAGCACCTGGAACTGGAAAAACTCACTTTGCATATCATTTAATTTCTAAAGGATATACTGTGTTAATTATACAATCAAAGCACAAAAATATCATATCGAATTCATTGGAAATGATATTTAACATTTCACGAAACAGTTCTAATTTGAGAGGGTTATTAGATAGCGAAACAAAACGGTTCATTAAGTCATACTTAATTGTGGCAGATATTATTATTAATGCTAGATTGGATCCTAAAGATACTAATAAGACCAATTTGTATTTATGTAAATACATCTTGAATGGAGGTTTCAAAATGGTAGAAGAAGCTTATAACAATAATTATGAACAGCATGGGTTTTCTCCACAGCTGAAAAAAGTTATGTTTTTCATTGACGAGGCTCATGATTTTAACGACTTTGATGGCAAAGTTCCTCGAACAGCAAACGACACCGACAACGGCAACCTATTAACTCTCCTCACTTCAAATATGAGAGATTATGGAGGCGTAATATTAACAACAACCTTTGCAAGTGCTGTAGAAGGAAAAATTGAAATGAAAATATCTAAGGATGATTCTAAAGAAGTCTTTGAAAAGTTTTCATACCACTTTACAAACCCACTTCCGATATTGCACGCCAAACAAGTTAGAAAGTTTTTGGACATGTTTATAGATACCAGTAGAAAAGGCCACAATAATCCAGATATTTGGAATCTTGTTGCAACATTTTTACAAGGTCCAACCAGACGATGCGAAGAATTTCTTCAACAATTATATCTAGAGTTGTGCAAGGACTCAACACCTCAATTTAGATCTTTTACAGAGTTTATATATACAAATCTTTGCACTCTCGTTTTCAAAAAAAAGGGTTACGGACCAGAAAAAACTGACAATCCCTTATACAAGAGTTTGTTTTACCGATTAGCCTTGCTTGGAGAGGCAAATTTAACAGAAGCTTTGCATATTGTCTCAACACAAACAAGTATATCGGAAGAGATCGAAGATGCTTCCAAGTTCTTGTTAACACATGGGTTAAGTTATACTTTTGATTATACTAACAAAATATATAAGGTTGTCAGTCCAATAGAAAGGATGAGATTATTGAAGACTCTTCAACAATATGGGTCTAATGGTGATTGGTTTTTAAATTCTCACAAGCAATTAAGTAATATTGGTGATATTTCACCTCTCTCTGAAGTTGCTTCTGTATATTTTATTTTGAACCATTTTGAATTCTTTAAACAACAATTCCCAGGGACTTATTTGCAAAACTATTATTTAGCTGCAAAGTATTATGTTGAAGATTCAGAAATCTCCAAAGATTCATTGAATAATGACTTCAAAATTTCATCTCTTCTCATTAACACCATACATTGCAATATGAAAATATTTCAAACAGAGAAATATCCTTTAACTGGAAATGATGACGATCTTTTACCTCGATTTTTAGTCCTTCCATGCCACAATGCGGGTCCTGATGTATTGGGAATGTTAAAACGTTCTTCAAAAGTTAACGATGATACAATTCCATTATGTATTCCAATTGTTGCAGCAGTAACAAGGAAAACAGGAGACAATTTAAAATTCAAGAAAAATTACGCTACAACTGATCTTTCCAATTTGTATTATGAAAATTTGGAAACAAGTCGCTCTCCACCAACGAATGTCCTTACATTGAAAGAAAGAAATTCCTTGAACGCAGCTATTACTGACATTGTGAAAGCAGGAAAAATGTTGAGAATATTATTTCATCCAAATGAAACCTTCAGCAACACTCCTCTCAGTGATAGGATTCAACAATACGATCATGATGATGCACCGCAAATAATTTTCTTTGATCATGCAGTCCTGACAAAGAAGGGACATTGCATTTATGAAATTTCGAAAAATAATTCAGTATGGCAAAATTATCTCAACAACAATAACTTGTCTGTTGTGGCTGATGTATTTTAATAATGATGACTTCTTTCTTCTTTTAATGCTGAGGGCCCTATCAAACCTGCAGCCGCAGCGAACAGCCGTTCAGCCAGGATGGTCCTCGGTGCCAAAGTTGTTGACAGTTCCAGCCGTGCACAGCCATTCAAATCTGGTCGCACATGTCTTCCCGACAAATATTTAAGGAAGAATGCTCTTTTATTTATGAGTTGTCCGAAGCATGGATTGTCATTTAGTTGAAATCAAAACTTAAAATTGATCTCCAGAAACTATAACCTCCCCTTTATTTGGAGACGAAATAAAAAAAACATTCACTGATGGTTTTATTACTATTTCTTCGTATTGGGGTGAGTTGAAGCACCACAACCACATACTTGGCAATGGTGACAGATCTACTGTCCACAATTACTGTACTTGTAGTTGGTCATTCTGTTTATACAATGAGAACAATGATGACTATGACGATCATGCACATACTCAAGAAAAAGTGGCTTCAAGATCAAAAATCCATTCTCGTCGGCGGGAGCTCCTCCTTTTTGTTCCATTTGATTCTTGGCCTTCTTCGAGAAGGAAATGAATGGGTCCACTTGGTAACACGATGTGATCCTTTGTACATGGTTGCATATCTATCTGATACATCTACGTTCACATGCTTCTTCCATCCATGTCCTCGATTATATGGCTAATATTAATATACGATTAAATAGAGTGCGTTAGAAAATATCCAAATTGAAAACATGTGATCTGAACTGGTTGCTGAACTACATGTTGAGCCAGTCATGACGATTTGTGAAAGCTTTCATGTTCTTGCTTATTTATTCCACTGAAATGTGAATTGTGAAAAGTTTACTTATTTTCTGTTTGGATTCAGACACAAGTGGGTCATAACATTCGTACATTCATTCTCGAAAGTCGAGTTACTTTAATGGGAATTTCTTGTCATGACAGGATGTAAGATATCGATTGTTTATATAATCTTCGATTTCATAAGAATAAACTCTCTCGATCGATTCGTGTTCATGTACATGAACTTTTTCAAGTTTATTAGTTACTGAATTCAGAATGAGAGATCGAAACAAGGGAGAATGATGGATTGCCATAGGAATGACAAGTCAGAGAGAGAGGCGAGAGTGAAACAAGTGAGCATACTAGGTGGAGATGTTTGTGGACATAATGGATGATTAATTCTTCAAATGCAAACTGCATATTTTCTGTTACAACAAAATATTTTCATTACAAACCACTATCACTCGATAGAGATTAATACCTTCCACTGGCATTCTCACCATGTGAAGGTACAAAATCCAACTCATTATCCAATTCCTTAATATTATATACAGGAAAGCCATATTGAGGTGGTTCAGGAACTTCCTCAGGATTCATCATTTGTTGTTGTTGTTGAGCCATTAAATTATTCATCAACACTCCCACTCCTTCAATCAGACCAAGGAAAATACCACCAAACAAGGCACTTCTGAACATGGCTTTTCTACCACCTCGGATGGCCAATACGAGACCAGTCAAGGCTCCGGATGTAATTGAATTGACAAAATCTTCCTTTCCTCGGTAATACATGAGAGCACATTCAAACGTTGAGAATAATCCACCCCAAACTCCAAAATTACCTCCGCTGATGGGTCCTCTTGTTTTCATAGTTGTGATGGCTCCTGCAAGTCGTTCACCTCTGGCAGCATTACGAGCTCCTTTACCGAAATTCCATAACGAACCCATGACTCCACCCATGGTAAAACCAATTCCCAAGTCATCAAAGATTCTGTCTGGACATGGTTGTCTATCTCCCATTTTGTTGTTGTTGTTATTGTTGGATTGGTGGATTTAGTATCTATCGGATGGAAGAAAATTAATGAATTTAAACTCGTGAATCCAATGTGTTAATGTGTGAATTTTCTTGTTGTTTTGGCTTTTCAAATTTAGTGTATCAATGATTGCAAATTCAATCCGATGATGATGTTGTTTTGAGCGAACGGATGAAAGTGATACCTGTTCAATTTTTTAATTCACAAAATTATTTTGATTGAATAAAGAGTCGAAGATTGTCATCTCCCGCAGCAATAATTTACCTTTCATATATAAGACTTTATATTCAAAATCCTTCGGTTCGGAGAAGGATTTCTACCGTTTCAAATTTAGTACACGCTTTAACTAGTGTACCAGTAGGTAAATTAGAGATATTAAAATAAACGGAAATAATAGAATGTCCGCCCGTCTAGCTCAGTCGGTAGAGCGCAAGACTCTTAATCTTGTGGTCGTGGGTTCGAGCCCCACGGTGGGCGAAAGAAATTTATTTTGATAAATAATCCGCCTCGCATATTGAAAAAGGTTTGCTTTTGTGTTTCGAGACGAAAGCCTCTCTAACTTCTTTTTTTGATGCACTTCTTGTGTTCGCTTCAGATTATCTGTTGTTCTGTTTGCGTCATCTACTGATCTAATAATAACAATCTAAACTATTTCTACGATGTTAATATAATATGACGACTTTATATCTTGGTTCAATGAGAATATCTCATCACATAATGCCGGACAAAATAAGGAATTGCTGCCACTGTTATTTCTTGAATGGTAGTGACCATACGTTTCTTCTTCATGGACACACCAGAAATGCAACACCAAACGAATCTCATCGTTTCCACTACAACATAACCTGTATACGTTACTGGGGTTCTTATGTTGTAGTGTGAGAGCATGTCCATTTTAAGTATTCCTTTTTTGTCCGAGTTCTTCGTTCCATCTCATTTTCGATTCTCACTTTGAGGAGTCCCTCGTTAGTACTGTATTTAAACGAATGCATGTTCTCATAAATAAGACAAAAAACATTCATTCCTTAATATCAACAATGCCGCCAGAGATGAAGCCATCTCCACTTCTTCTCCTGTTAGTACTACTAATGTTGCACATCATTTTGTGCATGATGATGGTTGGAGGTAACAAACTTGTCAACCATGTTCATGCAACCCCATCGACTACATCAGTGCAAGCCATTCCTTTCGTTTCGCTCATTCATGAAGAGAATCGTCATCCTTCTTCACTGATTGAACAAGAGATTCGTTCCTTTCCACTCTCTTTTGAAAATAATTTAATGAATGAGTTGAATCGATTGCATTCACTCATGAATCGAAGAGAAATGGTTCATTCCTTTTCTGTGAATCTTTTGAAACGTTTGAATAACAATGACGAAGAAATTGGTCCAATGGTGAAACAATTGGACGAACCTCGTAGTCAGTTTATTGTCAAGTTGAGGGAAGTTTCGAATGAATCCAATGAAGATGCTTCATCAAAGTTGGATGCAACTATTAGAGACACAGAATGGATTCAATCCATGGTTATGAAATCTGGAAAACCTTTGGGATTTTCAAATGTCTTTGCAGTAGTGGCCAAAACGTCAGAAATCATTTCACATGTTTCATCTTTGTCATCTTCCAACAAAGCCATTGATTGGATTGCTGAATATGAACCAAGATTCAAAAGTGCTTTGAATTTTCAAAAAATTCAACAATTCGCAGAACATCAAATGCATAACTTGAATGAACTTGGTGAGAATTTTACTGCTGCCAATTCTTTGAATGACATGGACAACCATTTGATTCATGTCATTATTACCATCCTTCCATCTCTGGATGCCATTCTCGTCAATCAAGAAGTCGAAGAAGCTCATCTTATTGCGAATGAATTGAATTCCAAACTGACAGAATGGTTATCCAAACAACAACAACAACAATGGAATAACAACAACAAGAATGATCATCCTTCAATGATTTCTCCAATTCAAGTTTCTTCAAAGGATAAACTGGAAATGAGTTTCTCTCCACTCGTGGCACAACAAGTGGGTGACATTTTGAAAGAAAATTCACATGTTCATTTCATTGAAAGAAAACACAACTTTCAATTGAAGAATAAGAAATCGAGTGTCTTGATGCAAGGATTTGGTCCTTCTCCAAGTGTGGGAATGTCTGCCACTCCATTCTATGACATGGGAATTTTAGGAAATGGACAAATTGTCGCAGTCGCTGATTCTGGAATTGATTGGGACAATTGCTTATTTAGAGATGCAAATAATCCCATTGTGAAAACTAATACGGTCAATATGAATCATCGTAAGATTGTTGGATATGACACTGTGACTGTTGGTTCCATCTCCTCAGATGGACAAGATGAAGTGGATGGACATGGAACTCACGTTGCTAGTTCAATTTGTGGAAGTATTCAAAATATGACTTACAATTCGAAAGCCAATCCCATCAATGAATATCATGGAATGGCTCCAAATGCAAGACTTTATTTTACAGATTTAGAAAAAACTGGATTTTCACAAATATTGATGCCATCTTCGAAGCGAAATTCCTTATTTAAACCTGCGTATAACAGTGGAGCAAGAATATTTTCATATTCATTGGCTGTTGGTCCTGAAGATTTTTTTTCTTGTAGATACGATTGCACAGATTGTAAGTGGACTGTTTCGACAAATGGACACACTGCCGGTGAGAAAGTGACAGATGACACTTGTCGAGCATTGTTTGGAAGCGACTCATGTTGCACTATTTTCAATCGGTATGATAGTGATTGTCAAGAGGTGGATCAAATAATGTGGGATTATCAGGATGGTGTCATTCTTCTTGCACAGGTAAGTATGAGAGTCTTGACATTGGAGATGTGAACAATTTCATTCATTGTGAAATTGTGAATTGCTTTTCAAGGGAAATGGAGGAGGAATGTCTTCGAAAGGAAATATTGGATCTCCTTCAACGGCAAAGAATTCAATCGCTGTTGGAGCAAGTATGACATCAAACTCTGCATTCGAGGAATCAGTCTTTTATGAAGATTTTAAAAATCGCATTCAAAAAACTGGATTACCATTCTCAACTCCTGATCAATGTTGTTCTTATAATGGAGAATACCAAGTTATTAGTAAGTTACCTGTCTTTTTTTTGATTAGGAAATTTATTTACCATTTTTGGGAAAATTGTGAAATTTAAACACAGTTCGTAATTTCTGCTGTCCAAGTCAAATGAAAACCACATACACCAGCAATCCTTCCATCTACAATGAATTCAATTTGGCTTCCTGTAAGTGCTCATGCCCTTTCCATATCCATCTTTCATGATACTAATTACCTTTCATTCTTATCATAGTCTCATCACGAGGTCCTGCAGTTGGAAATCGTATCAAACCTGATGTGACAGGAATTGGTTACAGTGTTGTGAGTGGCCATTCCGATGGTAATACCAACACCAATCAATGTGGAACTAATTCTCCATCTCTTGGAAATTCAGCTGCTCTCATGACCAGTCAAGGTTTGTACTTTATGAATTCTTTCAAATTTTGAATTCACTGTTGTTGTTCCATTCAATATATTTATTTCATCATTGAACTCTTTCAAATATTCACTTTTGATGATCATGAATTGCTGAAATAATAATATTGTATGTGTTTCAAAATCCTAGGAACCTCCATGTCCACTCCATTGGTTGCTGGAGCCGCTGCTTTATTGAGAGAGTTTTTCCAAACCAAAATGAACATTTCGAACCCTACAGGTCCTTTATTGAAAGCTGCTCTCGTTCATAGCTCCATTCCCATGACTGGAACAGTGGCTTATTCCTTCGATGAAACACGACGATTCAAACTCTCAGAGTTGGGTACTCCAAACTCGTATGAAGGTTTTGGAAGAGTTTATTTGGGAAGTTTGTTACAAAATCAAGATGGAACTCCCTTGAATATTCTTGTCCAAGAACAATCCTTTAAAAACGTTTCAGAATCTCTCAAGTTATGTTTCAAGAGAAAAGATGGAAATAAGGCCATTCAAACGTCACCCTTCTTTAAGGCCACTCTTGCTTGGTATGATTATCCAGGAAGTGTTTCAGTGGTGCCTCAACTTTTGAGTGATTTGGATTTATTCATCAATACCTATGTGAGAAGCAGTTCTTCATCCTCCGATGTTTCAAAACTCTCAGTGATTGCTGGCAATTATGGTGACCGAGTGGACACAACGAACAATGTGGAGAGAGTGGTAGTAGAAGAATTACCTCATCCATCTTCCAGCAGTGATCATTCGGTCTATGTGAGTGTGGCGGTCTATGTGACCAAAATCTTGAAATCAAACCAACAACCTTTTGCACTCTTATTGACCTATCCGAAAGACATGTTGGAGAGAGTGGACCCCTCGGACCCTTCATGTTTCTATACCACTGATTTTCCACCCCTATTATCAGAGGAAGCGATAATTGGAATTGTCATTGGATTGTTGGCAATAATGTTGGTGGTGGTTGTGATGGCAGTGGTGGTGGTTGTGGTTGTGAAACGACGCCGATCACAAAAAGGGACTCATGTTGCAACTGGAAGTCATGCAAGTTCAAGTTATTATACTGCAAGATAGATGTTGTCGATTAATTGAAACCTCTCTTTATAATTCTCTAAAGAGTGTGAAATAAATGAAATAAACATTTAATTCTTCAAGAAAGTAAAAGTGTAACTCTAGAAAATTTACCAACCAATGTGTGTTGAATCAAGATCACTTTTTTTGCAGCAGTTCGAATCGATCGTTGATCATGAGGTTGTTGTGCCAACTGTCATTGCCGAACATGTCTATCTTTTCACAAAGTTGACTTCCAATTCACAAAATGGATATGCAATTTCTAAAATCAATTTGAACCTCATAATGGTATGAAACCACATGATAAATTTGTTGAAAATCATCTTTGAATCATCATCAAATTATTTCTATTCGAGAATAATTAATCTCACTTTTTCAAAATTCCATTCCAATAAGTGTTGAATTTCAATCACAAAAATAAAGCACAATATGTGCGAAGTTCCAGATAAATACATCTTTGTTTCTAATAACACAAATATCAGAATCTCTCACAATTATTTCTTCGACATTGGACTTGAAACTTGCTGCTAATTTTCCAAATAAAAAGGTTCTTCACTGCGACACATTTGAGTGATGGCCGAGGAGAGAGAACTTCCTTGTTCTAATGTGTTCACTAGGGATGGTTTGTCAAATTGAGAAAAGACACGTGTATCAAAGGTAATACCACTTTCCAAAGAAATAGGTTTTGAGTAGAGGGTGAATTTGTGAGAGTCATTCAAATAGCTTGCAAGCTATAACAATGAATCTTTCTCGAAATTTACAAATTTCACATCTGCAACACTTTCCTTAATAGTCCGTTCATCAGTGTCATTCATATATTGGATGCGAGCGAAGAAATAGAGCATTCCTCTCGATGACAGAAATTCAAATCCAGGAATCCATTTGGAGCTTAATTGTTGACAATTCAATAAATTGATAATTTGGCCGTAAAATATCTTTTAGATTGCAATCTTTTGGAACGGATGGAAGACCTCCAATTCTTGACAAGAATGACTGGTTATCAAAAGAGGAAGGCCATTGCGGAAAAGAGGTTATTGAACACATGATGGATTTTTGTAACAAGTTTTCAACGAAAGAAGGTTCAAATCTGGTTCTGCAAGCTCCAAAAGTGGTTGAACGGATGTGAAAAAGTATTCCATCCATGAGAGATTTTGAGGTTTTTTCATTTCATGAATTTGTGTTCTAGTGGTGAATGTTTTGAAGAGATCATTAGAAAGGAGAGTGAAATAGGTTTAATATTTCCAAATATCGTCATTTCTAACAATCATGCAATTCCAATAGTGACAAACTCTTCTCATTCTCAACAATTCTTTGTATTCTCCCACATACTTCAAAATATGAAAATGTGTATCGAATGCAAGTGGATGAAAATCATTTTGTCCTTTCATATTGTCACTTCTTGTTTCATGTGCTTCTGCATGAACAACATACAAGCCCTTCATTTTCACCAAAAATGCAATTCCATTCCAGGACATGAATTTCCTGCAAACACTTTGGTTCAACTCATTGTCATATTTCTAATTGAAGATCTAAAGAAAAGTATCCAATAATTTGTGAATGATAGTCAATGGTTGCATTCATGGCGAGCTCAGTAATTTCAGACATGCAATATCTGGTAAAAATTCGAAGTCCCATCATCAACCTTCTCAATCCTGTCGGTTCATCCACTTGTTGTTCATCAAGTATTTGAAAATTCAATGCACATTGGAGGCAGGAGATTTAACGTTGCTCATTTCATTTAGAAGAAGAGAAGGGGTATTCAAAGCGGGATGAGGTGCGCTTATCTTCTCTTATCGGATGGGATGTGGTGCTTTCATCGTGATATGGCCGTAGCTATTCTTTAATTGCTTCTTTTCATTACTCTCTCGAACATAAATCAACGCTAAAGATTGGTCATTATTTCTCTCCAATGTGTCATTCTCCCAGTAACAATTTTCGTTTTCTTCGACTTGAACAAGCGAGAGAACATTTTGGAAATTCTGAAAGGCATGTAATAAGTGAAGCAACCTTGTGGATAATTCATCACGAATTCATGGGCGATCTATTTTTAGTATGATTCTGTTTCTTTTTCTCTTTAAAATTGTAAATTTAGGACAGCTTGTATTTTCTCGATAAAATAGAAAATATCAGACGTCAACAATGAAGAGAGAAGGAAAACTCAATGGTAAACCCACCAACAAAACCAAACAACGAGGAAAATGTGCGGTCGTCCACTGTAGTATGTGCCATTTCAATTCTCCTCTCAAATCCTTGAAGAAGTGTAAAGGACAGAGAAAATTCTCGAAAATTATGACCCATGATGTGGTGTGTTTGGAGAAGGCAGAGTTCTTTGATTGGAGATGGGATGGTCGGAAACATGCCAAGCATCATTAGAGAAATCATCGTGATGATCAGCATTGATACAACTCTCGTCGTCTTGATTTGGAAATTTTCTCTAAAAAATCTTGTTCCTCTTTCCGGAAAGAAGATGGAAAGAGGCGTTCGATAGGATATCGATCAAAAGATTCAGAGAGAACACAATGTGCCGATCTTGAGCTCTTAACTCTCGCCATTCAAATTAATTATGTTCAACTCGTAGGATTGAATTTCTGAATGGGAATATATCGATAGAGAACCCTCATTCGCTTCTTTCAATAGGTACTTAAGAGTACGAGGGACAGTTATAATTATCTACTGCGATTTACTGGCTGTGTCGGAGGACGTGATGAATTGATTTCAATGAAAATCATACATTCTTCTCAATGAAAATCATATTTCATGTGGTTTATTTGAAAATCTTACCAGAAGCATAAGAGTAACCATCAAAAGTACCTGGAGTTTCATTCCACACAAAGTAATCGATGATCTTTTGCTTGTCAGTCTCATTGGTTGGGTCCAATTTGACCAAATCAAAACCTTCACAAATCTTGGATCCAGCAATCTCTGGGCTGTTGAATTCAGCTGGGTAGTTTTGAGTTGGGACCAACCAAATCATGGAGATTCTTTGAGCAGAGTCCTTGGCAAGAACCAAAGCAGAAGCAAAGCAATTCTTGTGCAAAGCTTCCAAGTTACGGAAGTAACCTTCAACCAAGTTGGCTTGCATCCATGCTGGACCACTCACTGTGGAATGAAATTCAAATCACAAGTACCGTTCGATAAGAATGTTTTCGGTGGTGAGATGAAAACATTCAATGTTGAATGAATTTTACAGAAAATTAAAGTCAATAATCATCATGAAAAATATTGAATAATATCAAAATGATTGGATTACAAAATTAGAAAATTCATCATCGTGGAATATGAATAATAATAACAACAACAAATGAGTCATTATTCGTATGAACGAAGATTGGTCATGGGCGTCAAGAGGTTTACAGTGATGATAATGAATTCAAGATTAATACAACATGTTACACATCATGAAAAGATTCATACATACATTCATCGTTGTACTTGTAGTCAGCTTGCCAGAAAGACCAAGCTTCTGGAGCAGCAGAGATCTTTTCAAACATCCAGTCGCAGACAGCCTTGGTGTCGCTTTCGTTGGAGTACTTTCTCTGTGGTTGTTGTGGGACAAAGACCAGGGATCATAAGAGAATTGGTTCAATAATTTCCATCATCATAAATTCAAACAAATGTATATTCAAAAAATACATGTATTGCACGGAATGGTCATGTTGTTAAGCCTCAGGCTAGCATAAACAGAGCCCTCTCACATCAACACGAACGTACCTTGAATTCGTTAATATCCATGATTGTGTGTGAGTATTTTTTTTCAAACGAAAAAACAAAAAAGTTTTATGGTTTATTGTAAACTGTCATTGCACCTAAAATGCATTTTCGAATTGGGGGTGCAAATTCGTCAATCAGTTTACTGGAAATGAGGATGAGCGTTTCAGAGAGGTGAAGAGGTTCTTGTTGTTTCTGCTATCCTCTTTTAAACCAGAAGAAAACCAAAGTTTTGATGAATTAATTTCATTTTCACATCTCTAAGATTCCTTCTGTGTTCCCAACCCTTAATTCATCCTTTGATCAATCTCTGTTGATGAAGAAGTGCTTGTCATAGTGATCGAGAGATCTGAAAAGACCTCTCAGCAACTAGTGAAAGTCAAATTTGAAACGTTTGAAAGGGTTCTTATTCAGAAGAAAGAAGAACAAGTGAAATTCCTTCTGGTTTTGATATCAGTGCATTTCCATCCCGCCCTTCGAGTACAATTTTTAAAAAAAAATTGATCCTTCTGTTCATTTCATCATCATCATGAGCGACGTGGACCCATCAAATACAACACTCTCGGAATTGGCACTGTTTCAACTCAGACCAAATTTCAGGCACAAGTAGGTACCAGCAAGAAGATATAAATTTTGATACCAAAAGAAATAATTTCGCGGAATGCGATCATGATGAAATAATTGTTAAACCTCCTTCACGGATTGTATTTAAATATGAAATAATCATTTCAGATTTAAATCATCGGAGGTGAAGGAAATTATTAAGGAAGTTGTTACCAATCGATTAAAAGGAAAAGATTATCAAATGGAGCAAGTTCAACAATGGATCAAAGATATTTGCAATGAAATCCGAGACAAATGTATGGAACTTAAATATGAGAGGTATAAATTTATTGTGAATGTTATGATCGGAGAACAACGAGGGGAGGGAGTCAAGTAAGTTGTAGTTGTATCGATTGCGATTTGAATGCATTTCTCTTCACATTAATAATAATAATGAAATTATTTAATAATACTAATAATTTTAAACTCTCCCTAACAGAATGGGATGTCGATGTTTTTGGGACGAAGATTGTGATTCTTACGCCACACATACCTTTATGAACGTAAGTGAAGTATATACCATATTTTGCTTCAACTCTAACCATCATTTTCAATTCCAAATAGCATTCACTATTTTGCAGTGTAACAGCCTTTGGTATTTATAATTATTAATCATCCAAATTGTATTCATATCAGTAAATTCGTAAATTATTTGTCAATTCTTGTTTGATCCCACCCAAATTGACCGTTACAAAAAAATGCCTAAAAACACCAAATCGCCTTCGAAAAGCAAGTCCAAGAATAAGAGCAAGCCAGGCGGTAGTGTGCGAAAACAGCCTTTAAATTTTGTGATCATTAAAAAAAGCAACAATGAAGAGAGTAATAATGATAATAACAGCAGCAACATTAACGATGATGGAGTGGTAGTAGCAACATCGAAGGCTATTCCGAGCAGGAGCGATGATGTGATTCACGCCGAGCCATCAAATGTGATTGATATTACAAATGTCGATCATCCACAGCAAGTAGTTCATGAACACACATCATCGAGTGGTAATAGTAGTAGTCCAAGGGAAAGAAACATCACTGCAAGCATGAATTCAATTCCCCTTCACTCATCACCCAAGAAAAGAAATAATTTGACCATCACAAGTTTCTTCTCATCACCGCCACAGAAGAAAAACAACGATGGCGTCGATGTAGAATTGTTAGATAATTCTCAGGCATATTTTCCTTCGGAATTAATATCAGTTAATGCAGCAGCATTTTCACAAACTTCTACAGATTTCCAAGGTTGTATGCAACAACATGACACATCTTTGTCCTGTCCTAGCTTATCGCAATCTTCAAAACAAAACACTCCTCCTAAATTAACAACAACCCTCACATTCAAACAAAAACTATCACCAAACCATCATGATACATTCATGACATCATCGACAGTCACAACAAATGACACATCATCAACAATGGTGACTCCTAAAAAACCTGTCAAGACATTAAAAATGAAAGACGACACTTCTTCCTCAAAAAGTAAGAAGAAAAACGAGTCGACCAAACGAAAAAGAAGCGAAGTATCAGTGCCCCATGTTGAAAGTGTCAACAGTTCAGATAGTAGCGAAGAAAATCAACATTTTGTCTCCATCAAGAACAAGAACACAGACGAAATTGTTGGTACCGTTGCACCCATATTTTTGACTAAGGAACAAAAGAAAAGGAAAAAAGAACTTCAAGTCCTTAGTGATTATCAAAAAAATCAAGAGAAACGAAAGGAAATGAATGAATTATTTTGTAAAGGTTCTGGAGAACATCCCTTAATGGCACTCCAGAGAGAACAACGAAAGGCACAAAAAGAAGCAAAAAAATCAACGCAAGCTGAGGATCATGACTTTTGGCAAGGTGTAAAGCCACTTGCATGTAATGTAACGACTCAGGATTTGAAACAGTTTGGAAATTGTCAACATGTGAATTATGTTAAGAGTGTTCCAGTTGACAGTTTGTGTGACACTAGGAGTCATAACACTAAAAAGTTTAATATTGACGACCTTCTTCTTCCAGAAGACAACCATGAAATTACAATTACTGTGGAGACTGAAAGCTCTCAATTAATTCCACTATTGACAAAATTAACTTCTACTTCCATCGAACAGCCCAAATCACATCGAAAATTGGAAAAGAAAGTCCATGACTTGAGCATGGAAGATACTCTAACAATGGAGAACAAACTACCACAACTTGAGAGAGCTGTGGAGATTTTGTATCCCAAACAAATGTGGAACACAGAAAAGCAACATTTCAAAAACGAATTCAAAAATCTTGAAGAAAAGAAATGGAAAAAAACAAAAGCTCTACAAGAGCAACAGAAAATCCAAACGATCGATCTTGATGAAAGTTCAATGGAAAGTTCCAATAGCAATAGTGGATTTGAACGACGAGAGATACGACGTGAAACTCTCTCTGAAGATTTGTGGTTCATCAAGTACAGACCTACTCATTCGAAACAAGTCATTTGCAAAAATCCAGAAGCAAATGAACAACTTCATGAATGGCTCGAGTCATGGAAACAATTTTTGTCAAAGCCAGCAAATTCATCAAAACAAACAAAACACAGCAAAAAGAAAAAACCAAAAGAAGAAGAAAATAGAAGAAAAAGCAAAAAAGAAAAGGAATTTTTCGACGCTTTTACTGACGACGAAGAGGAAGAAGCCAATTTGGAAAATTGTCTCATTGTTTATGGCCCCAATTCTGGAAAGACCGCCTCTGTGAGTGCGAATGCTACTGAACTCGGATTTGCAGAGTTAGGATTGGACGCCTCAAAAGAGAGAACCAGTAAAAGTGTCACAGAGTTGAAGGAAACTACTCAATCACGTGGTCTTCGAGAATCTCATGAAACAATCATCGTCATTGAGGATGTGGATGTTACCTTTAAAGAAGAATCTTACTCGTCGTTTGTGAATGGTATAGAAAAATTGGTAAAAACATCCAAACGGCCGATTATTCTCATTGCTGACTATTTGAGAAGTGATTCCCCACTCAAATCATTTTGTAAGAAGGCCATTTGTTTTTTAAACGAGAAACCTTATTTGAATCGAAAGAGCATCAATGATTCGACGAACAAAGATACTATTGATCCACACTGTAAATATTTATTGGATGTAACCTGCTATGTCTATTCGATATGTCTATGTGAAGGCCTCAATGTCGATTTGGAGAGAGACATACTTCCGGTCACAACATACTTTTTGGGAGATTTAAAGAAAATACTCTTATTACTTCAATTTTGGCTTTGCCAAATACATTATTATGACACATTAACCATTGAAAAGAGACCAAGTCTATTGGAAATGATTTTAGGACTGAACTCTTTTGAAAATTATAGTATGAGCGTTACATCATTTAGACATGCTGAAGATGACTTTGAATCAATGGATCAAATCGACCTACCATTTTACAATTATTTAAATGGAAATGCAGATTCAAAGCAGATTCCTGCAAATTTTATTTCTCTCTTGTCCCATGCTGACACTCTACGAAAATATAATGACGAATCCTCATGTAATGTAAGTTGAACTCTTGATCAACAAATTGTTGTAAATCTTCATTTACATTTCCATTCATTCAACAAATAGATTTATTCGACGCTAGAAATTTTAGCAATTCACTCACTCCTTCCAAACAAACAGCTTTTGCCCAATGTAAACCCTCCAAGAAGCGAAAACAATGATAACTTGTCTTCGTACATCATTGAAAGCATGATGGATCCATCCATCATTCCAATACTCAACGGCAACGATGACAACACCTCATTCAATACTCAAAACATTCTCTTTACATTCAAAAAGCATTGCTTCGAGTCATACATGGACTCAGTGACGCGTCATATAATTTTCACACCCAAAGAAGATCAATTAATCATGCCGAGCGTCTATCTCCTTAAGAAGGAAAATTCGAATTTTAATTTATTTCAGCATGTATTGTCACTATGCAACCTGGAAGATAGTAGAAGAACAGAAGGACGGACGAGAAGATTCTTTCACTACCTTAAGGATTTGCTTGAAACTCATATTGAGATATTAGAAAAATTAGCGAAACCATTCAAGACAAAGATCATGGAAAATTCCAAGTGTATGGATGATGAGGATCAAGATGACGATGCTGTTTAAACTTCCAATATTTAGTCAAATCGTCATTTATAATAAGAGTAATAAGTGTGACAATTCTCACATCATGTTTCGCAAGAAAATAAATAAAAATGCATCACCAAAAACAATTTGTTGATGAAAAGTTGCAGTGACCTTTTGAATGCATCATGATCACTCAGTTCACATTATTCAAACAAATATTGATCATTCATTAGATAATGTGACATTCATATAATATTGATCATTCAGTTTAGATAAACATTTTTGCAGACATCATAGTGGTGGCATAACCTCCAATGGACACTCTTCCTCCAGAAATTGGCTCTACAAAGAGAATACCACTTCTCTTTGATGCTTGGAAACAAACTAGTTTTTGTTTACCTAATTTGTTGGAATAATAAGGACACAATGAGGTTTGAGAGCTTCCATTTACAGGATCTTCCTTAATTCCATTCCTTCAAATTTAAAATTCATGTTTAAGTGAGAGAGAACATATCACACATGTAATTGAAACAGGACAACATTGGCGTTCAATTCTCATATAATCACTTACCAAGGTGAAAAGTATCTTGTCACAAAATCAATTTTATCCACTTCAATATCATTTCCAACAAGTTTCTTCAACTCATTTCTACTCTCTGTATCCATCTCATTCACTGGCATATTCACCGAAACACCTTTCACATGATTCTGTAAATCATCGGATTCAAAGTTCATGCTCAGTAAGGCAGATTCATTGGGCTCCGCTTTCAAGACATGTCTCAACTCTTTCACAACCAATAATAATTTCTTTGTTTTTCGACACAAAATAATCTCCTTTACAATGGAATCAATTTGATCTTGAGAATTTTGATTGTTCATGTTTGAAGGATTCGACAATAAATTCAAATGTTTCAATAAATTCAATAGAACATGGGTTGGAATTTTCACAGGTTGTGGATCACCTGCAGGAAAATTCAACTTCAACAACTCGGAGTCATTTTCATCTTTTTCAACACTCAATTCTCCACTCTTAGTTTCAAACACAAGTCTTTTTGGACCACCAGTTTCAACATTCTGTCCCTTCTCACTGCTTTGTTCGTTGAATTTTGAGAAAATCAAATGGGCAGCTGCCAAGGTGGCATGTCCACAGAGATTAACTTCAACAGTCGGAGTAAACCATCGGAGTTGAAATCGTTTCTCCTGATCTCCTCCTCCAACATCACCATCCTTGTTTAAACGCACAACTCTTCTCAAAAAACAAGTCTCTGATAAATTCATTTCTCTTGCAATTAATTTATAGAGATTTTCCTTCTCGAGATCGGAAGGAAACCGTTCATCAACTTTCTCTACAAGAGCTTCATCCGTAAGAAAACACACAGCTGCTGGATTGCCTCGGAAGGGAGATTTGGTAAAGGAATCAACCGTAAAGAGTTCGAGAGGAATTGAAAAATCCTTTTTCATTGATGATGGTGAAGATGGGGTTGAGGACATTTTTTTCTTATTGTTAGGGTTCTTAAGAAGGAAGAAGTGATGATGATGATGATGGAATTTGGACTTGGAGTTGGAGATATTTGTGACAAGAGAGTGTGATTGACAGTTAGTTGGAAGATTTTACGTCAAACCAATTAATTCGTTCAAAAATTTGATACATTGCTTTGATACACGTCTTAACATTATTTACCAAAATAAGTATCATGATAACACATTTCCATCCTTTTTTGTAACAATTCATCACTATACTCCAACACATAACCATTGCATTTGAGTGCTTCCCAAACAAGTTCTTCATCCTTCTGCAATTCTTCACTCGCTGCGTAAAATAATGCAAATCCATTATTCTTCACTGCTTTCAACATAATTTCCTTGTCAGATCTGAAAGCACGAAATCGAAATAGTGAAACGATGGAAAGACTATTGTGTTGGAGCATTTGTAACACAAATTCCATGTCAATTACTTCATAAATGTTTTTCAAAATGTCTTGACATCCAAGCTTGGCAGCCTCTAACACAAATTGTTCGTCACATAATAGATCAAGTGAAGCGTATTTTACGGCCAAAGGATTGTATTGAATTGCTTCAAATACAATATCTGGTTGACAATTCATCAATTCACCCGCATACTCAAGAGATAAACCATCTTGTTTTATGGCACTCAATACTACTTGTCTGTTGTTTTGCATGTCGAGTGATGCAAATTCAAGGGATTTTCCATTTTGTGTGACAGCTTTCAATACTACGTCATTATCGTTTTTAAGATCATTGGATGCAAATCGAAGAGCAAGGCCATCGTTTCTTACAGCTGTCAAGACAATCTCTTTGTCATTCTTCAAATCATCGGATGCAAATTCAAGAGCAGATCCTTTTTGATGGACAGCATTTAGCACCACCATTGCTTGTCTTTTCAACTCTGAAGAAACATATTCTAATGCGTTTCCATTTTGCTGAACTACCAAAAGTGCAACTTGTTTGTCATTCTTCAAAAATTCAGAAGCAAAATAAAGTGAATTTCCATCATTGGTGACAGCATTTAACACAACATCTCGATCATTCTTGAATCTTCTAGATCATCACTGGCAAACTCAAGTAAAAATCCAAATTCTTGAACAATTTTCATCATTATTTCTTTCGTTGAATAATTAAAAGAATCCAAAGTTTCGAATTCTGGAATTGCTAATTTTAGAACTTTCAACATGAATGCATTTTCTGAAAATAAGTGACACGGTATCCATCGAAGTGCTTGCTTATTACGTTGAACTGCTTCCAACAGAAATTCTTTGTCACGTTTCAAATCTTCATTCACACACTCCAACACTTCACCATTTTGAGTCACTGCAGTCAATACCACTTGCTTGTCATTCAGGAGCTCTGTTCCTGCGTACGATAAAGCCCATCCATCTTGTCGAACGACCTCCAATGCCAATTCCTTGTCATTTCTCATTTTAGATGATGCATATCTCCAAGCCAGTGGGTGGCATTTGACAGCTGTCCATACCACTTCTTTATCATTACGAAAAGTGTCACTTGCGAATTGCAGTTCAAATCCATTTCTTTCCATTACTTTCAATACAAACTCTCTATTATTCTGTAATTGTTTCGAAGCATATTGTAATCCATAACCATATCTTTCAATATGATTCAAAATAAATTCCTTATCATTCATAAATTCCACTGGAAAGAAATTTTCATATTTTAATTCCCAACATTCAAGAAATTTCTTCTTTCCAATTTGTTGCACCATAAATTTATTTTTCAATAATAATTCCCATCTCCGAAGATCATTGGTTGAATCAGAATGAAAGAATGAAATTACAGAAAGGACCACCACTACCTCTAGGTCCGTTGGTTCGTTTCATTTTTTTTTCGAAGTAAACTTGAAATTCTTCTTCTTCTTGGGGATGATGATAGGAAACATTATTTCCAAATCCAACTCAATTAGAAACAATTGGGAGGTAGATTTGGAAACCCACTGCATCCAATGTGAGAATGCTCATTTCAACGCGTTGAATACCCAAACATGTCATCCTTCAATACCGCGACCTATGAGACACACATTTTCAAAAAAAAAATTCACCTTTTATTGTTTACTTGAAATTCCACCACCTCCATTCTCTTCAATTCAATCACTTTCAAGAAATGTCTTCCTTCTTCACTCTTGCATCGATGTATCTCTCTCTTGTGCCTAGTCGTTCTCTTGATTTCCATATTTGATTCACATAAAGTGGTTGTTGCTTTATCCTTGACAACACCACAAGATCCATGCAATGTTCATGGTCATCACGATCATTCAGATGCATGCAACCATGGTTCACATCTTCAAGTTCAAGAAAAACAACCTTCTGTGACCAATCTCACTTTGGACGAGTTGGTCTTTTCCTATGCCATCAGTAAAGAACATCCACAACCACATTATTATGTGGTACCAATGGCTCCTGAAAGTGTTGTGACCATTTCTGTGTACGGTGTCTTTGGAGATGGAAAGATGTATGTGCAGAGAGATACATTTCCAACACGAAAGATATTTCTAAATATACATTTGTGAACTCGACGTACACTTCAACCATTCGTGTGAAGAATCAAGACACTTCCTTGACAAGAAAACTTTATATCATGATGGAACCCTCCGACTATTACATGAGCTTCCAAATTGTGGCCTATTCGCAAGGAATTTATTATCCAGCAATGGTTTTTGTGTGTGTCTTTTCAGCGTTTGGTTTAGTGGCGATTATGGGAACTGCATACACGATTTTTGTTAATAAGAGAGATTATGAAAAGATCATGGAATGATATTGAAATGATCGAAGAATGATTAGTAATGGTTCTTGCAATGAGAATGTTCGATTTCATTATGGTTTGAAAGAGTACACAAATTCATATGACAAACATTGTTATCTTCACAACCGATTGCGTCTTTTGGAGGAGATATCAATCACCTGTTGAGGAAACTTTTTCACAGCAGTTTGAATTTCAAAAATTTTCAAAGGAATTTCATTCATACTGATCAAGATCCAATCATTTTAATCGTCGTCATAGCACACACTGATCGTGTACGACGAACAGACACACTCGAACGCGCTGCCTGTTAATTTAGTTCACTTCTTCATCATTAAGGCAGACAAACTCTTCTTATTGGGTTCCACATAGATTTCTCTAAATTCTTGACATTCCAAATAAAATCGAGTGTAAGCATCTAATAGATTAAATAGAACTTCATCTCTCAATTCTAACATGATTTTTCCAATTTCTGCCGATTGTGGATTGGTAATATTTTCAGATTTTTCAATTTCATTCATTAATTGTGTGAAACGAGATTTCAATTCAGGACTTAACCATTCTGAGATATTCAACAAAGAAGAGGATGCACTTGAATGGAGAGCTTCCTTGGATTCATCGTTTTGAGTCATCTCTGATGGTTGCTGATTGGTTTCAACAGTCTTTCGTTTCTTCATTCTCAAACCTTTGGGTTGTATAAAATTATAATAAATGTGATACAATTTCTGTTGAGCGAGTTGCGTCTTTTCCATTTCTTTCAAACTCAAATACTCATTCACACACTTGTAAAAGAGTAAATTTCCAATTGAGAGCTCTCTCTGTAAAAATTCTTGAAACATTCGATTCAATTTGGAGTGTTTCAGGAGCTGCCTTAAGATGGTCTCAGTCGGATGATACACTGAAAAGTCATACATTTGTTCAATCAATGCATCTCGATTGGTTCCTCCATTCGAAGAGGATGGTACAAATGATAAATTGTCATTGATTTGATCCTGTCTCACACTCTTTTTCACAAATTCATCATGATTCTTAATGTAATGACTTTGAAGTCGTGAAATGTGAAATTGTCTTTTCATGGTAAAACAACTTGTCATGACAGGTGATATTAAAACGAAAGGTAATTCGAACAAGACAGTCATGACAATCTTCAAAATACAAATCTTCATCACTAAATCTTCTGTTTTCAATGTGAAAACCAACACGTCCGTGACTGCAATGCCAATACATGCCACAATGAACATGGAACTATACAAAATGGCCTCTCGTCGACAAAATTGAAAATCATGATACCACCAATAATTAATGAAAAATCGAAAGAATTTGGAGAATCGTTTTTTGAACGAGTTCTTCTCTGTGGAGGATTTCTTTTTAGAATATTTTTCTTTCTGCTCTGAATGCTTCAAACTGGAATGTCTCTCATTCACAACCATATCCAAGAGTGTTAAAAGCAACAAGGCCACTGCTCCAATCACTAAAATTGCACCATACCAAACTCTCTGAATGATGAACCAAATAGAGTCACAACTTGTGGCTTGTTGAAATTGAAGAGTAATACCAAGAATGAGTCCACTAATACCGAGCCATGCGCTTGTGGTGAGACCTGAAAAGAGAAATTGAAAAATAACTGGATGTCTCAGAACGAAATTCAATAAGAGGACAGTGTTTCTCTTTTCAAATTTGGAGATTAATTGTTGTTCGTTGGTGTGAGTGGTGCTGACTGCAGACACTGAAGAGGTGAATTTCGTTGTGGTTCTATTGTTTGAGTGTGAAACTGTGTCCGAAAGAGAATCACTATCAAAAGTGGTTGTTTTGTTCGCCCTCGTGGTTAATCCCAACACAGTCTGAGATAAATTTCCATGATAAATGACACTCGAGCTTGTCAAATCTTCTTCATTTCCTGACATGTTGTCAGAAAATAATTGGGATCCTCGTTCAAAATAGGGTTGTGATGTGGTTGAATGCATATCCTTGTGATGATTCCTTCGATGAGCCATTAAATCTTTATCAATACCTCCTCGATGATCGACACCAGTCGAAGTCGAAGGTTGAGGATTTCTCATAAAACTAGTTCCAAAACTTGAGAGGTTTTCAGAATCAGAATTTTGAGCTGATTCAGAATATGTATCTGCCACACTATTTCTCGAAATGGTAGAGTCTCTTTGTACTTGAAAACGCTGACCATTCTGATACGGCCCCGATAGTTGATAATTACTAGCATTGGAAGAGGAAATACCCGAAGCAAAAGAATCACCAAATAATCTCGAAGTTGGTGGAGCTTGTGAAGTGGTGACTGTGTGATTGCCAGTTTGAGTGTGATGATGATGAGATTGGCTATTTCGATAGAGAGGTCCAGAAGTGTCACTTGCAACACTACTACTTGCAATGAAGGATTGCAAATCAGAGATTTGATGATGAGGACGAATACCACCACCGTTTGATACTCCAGAAATGCTTGGATTGGATCGATCGGTGGAATCTAAGGGAAGACGTGACAGGAAATTTTGATGTACCTTTTGATTTTCCTTTTCAATGTATTTCACTAGTCGTAACTTCTTTCTCTCGAGATAGGATCGAATGATGTAATTCATGAAACCAAAAACAGGTAAACAAAAGATCATAAGCCAATGTATCAATGAAGTGGTTCCTAAATGAATGAAACAAATCGTTTCAGAGAGAAGTTCATTGGGTTGAGCTTTCCACATGGCTGCTGTTCTTTTCACGAGAGGAATGGATCTCAAATTCACTTTCGAATAATCAGTGGTATTGGTGATGGATGTGTTGGTGGCACTTGTGATCAGTGATGCGAACAAACCCTTCACAACATTTGAATCTAGTACCAATTGATTTACAGTTGTGAAGAGATTCGAAGGAATATTGGACATTATGGAATTGCTGATGAAAGAGGATGAAGGATCAGAAGGAGGATTCCATAAATGATCATAATTGGCCATTCCTAAGGCAACGTTGTTCGGGTGTAAAGAATTGAAATCAAAAGCTTTGGTGCTATTAGTGGTGGTGGATTGGGTAGAATTCGTGGAATTCGATGAGGAGGGAGAAAAGTCAATAATTCGACTTGGAATTAAATCCACCATCAACAAACCATTCATTGCTGCTAGTAATACGAATAATACAAATCCAAAAGCACAACCCAACCGATTGTACATTAAATATTTAGATCGACGGAACACAATAAAGCAAATGAGGCACAAGACAAGGAGAACAAATACAACAATTCTCGTCACTCCCAGTATTGAAATGCTTGAAATATAAGTATTTGTTTGCAGGTTTCGGAGTTGTCGATTATATTCTGTCAAGGGAATGCATTTTCGAGTGGATATGAAGGAATTGAGAGGGGTTTGGCCACCATCGCATATAAATGCTGAAGAGGAGCTCGTAGCAGTTGAGGTCATTTGGGCCAATCTCTTTTTTCATGAAGAATTTCCTCAAATTTAGTGAGTGGTATAGTTTGATGTTTGTCACTTGTCGACCTTAATTTTTACTTGTTCCAAAAAAAAATTTTGTGCTGAAGGACACACATACTGAACTAGGTTTGTTTCTCGTGTTGAAAAAACATGTAATACATCCAAATGTGAAGAAGTGAGCTGAATGGAACTACTCAAAAAAGACATTTTTCAGATTTGAGTATGTTTTTGGAAAGAATAAGTGTGTTCGTATGTTCTTCCTCGTGTTGAGCAACATCGTTACTACACGGAATGATCATTATGAAAGCTCCTATTCGTTCTCGCTCTTACTGCCGTTCATTTGGACCATCCTGTTGTTTTCTTCAAAAGTTCTGTTTTTTTGTTTTTTGAGCTCCTCCTCACAACACAAGCTGAGCACTTCGTCCAAGGTACCAGTTGGAACGGCTTTTGCAAATTCGAGGACTCTTTGTCGAACGGATTCTCTTTGAGTAGATTCCAAATAATTAATGGTGGCAAAAATTGGTTTCAGTGCATCTTGTTTAAGTAAATTTTCAGTCATTGGATCACAATACAGTTTTAGCAAGAATTCTAGCAGCTGGTCAGTTTCAAATATGGGTGCTACATGCTCTGGATAGGCTGTCATGTTACTCAACACCCAACTGGCTTCCTTCTTTAAGGAGTAAATTTCTCGGCCCACATACAATGCATCACTCGTGTTGAAAACGACAGCGATGACATCTCTAAGGACATTGTTGTCAATCAATGTTTGCACCTGTTGCGAAGTTCCAGCTGCAATATTACTCAAAATGTACAGGGATTCTTTTTTCACAGAAAAGTTAATGGCCAATGCACAAATTTTCAAGCCATCCATAAATCCCTCAGTGTCTATAATTCGTTGTGTGATGGTACTATCGTCCAGTCGTATGAAATTACCAAAAACTCGTAACGATGGCAATAAAATGGAATGGTGAGTTTGAGTTGAAATGTTTCGAACTAATATTGGAAGTAGACTATCATTGAGAAAGAGATTGATGAAATTCATGTCTGGTGTGTCAGTTCCATACGCAATACCCCACAATGCATCGGATAAAACATCCAAATCGTTCGAAGTTTGTACCATTTCTTGAAGAACAGTGGCAACTGTGGCAGCATTTGTGATATCAACGTTGACTGGTTTTCCACGGAAGCAATTTGAAAAAGTCCAAGCAATGATTCGATTCATCGAGAGCGATTTCTTGTTTTCCAAATAAATGCTATTGATAAGATCAATGGATGACATGGTTGGGAATTTCGATTGTGAAAACTCAATATTTTCAGTATTGAGCGATCGGTACAGATATTTGGCACCCTCTAATGAATTTGGAATAATTGCATAAATGACAGAATCTCTATAACTCGCATTATCTCCAGTAATGTTTGCCAAACTCCATAACGTTTGTTGCTTAATTTCTTGGGAGTCAATATGAAGCAGCATGAGTAAAGTCTGAATGGATGACATTGAGGTAATACTTGGGTCGGTGTTTCCAACAACAGTTTGAGTATGTGCAGGTGCGCCAGATGCGACATTAGTTAAAATCCACGAAGCCTCAAAAATTAATTCTCTCCAAAGAGTTACCAATACGGAAGAGAAAGAACAAGACGGATCATAGAGTCTTCGATATTCTTGAACTATTCCAAAGTGTAAAATTTTGAATAGAAAGGGTACCAAGTCGCAGTTTACGACGTCATTGAGTGGCGGATTAAATTCAAGTGAGACTAATTTTCTAACAATCATCAACAATGCCAAGACATGTTGCATGGCTTGAACATTATTATGTGACGCAGATGATGAAGGAACAGGTGATTTTGAATTGGAACATTCAACAAAGGTAGAAAACATGGGAGTATAGGAAAGAAGTGTTTTTGCTACTTTGAACACATTCTCTCTGTATTCGGAAACAGGTATTTGTTTCCGAAGTGACTTGTTGGTAGGAGCTGATTTGAGTCGAACGGAACGAATCAAATTCTTGGTTTTGCAGTCCTTTTGAATCTTTTCAATCATTTGAATGGGTTTCATGAATGTAGGTTCTTTTTCAATGTCTTTAGAAATTAATGAATATTTCCAACCAACGCTCATCATGATGACGAATCGGGATTTTGAAAAGCGAGATGGAATATATTGCACGTGCAAGGAGTGATATGTGGTTTGATCTCAACAATAATTTTGAAAAACAATCAAGAACAATTCAGTCCGAGTAAATATTGATGTTGGTTCAAAGTTTCTTGTCAACCACCGAATATCTCTTTTGCAATTTTTTCTTGTAATTTTTGTCCTTTCCAAAATTAAAAAGAAAGACAAAACTGACGAGAGAAACATCAAGGTGGTTTTTATTGCGTCACAACCAAATCTTGGTGTTGATACTTTCCTATTGCAATTGATCCTTGATGAAGGTGAACAGAGAGAGGATCGACATGTTTTGGAGTTCCATGAATTAAATTCGACCAATCCCACGTGCTCAACGTCTCTCTAAAACAAAATGGAGCCAACAGTGAAATCAGAACGCATACAGTTCCTGGGAAGTAGATGAAAATAACAAATTGCACAAAGCCCATCTCTGGGAAGAAGAAATACATGAGTGAAAATGTGAACCAAATGGCGAATATTTGCAATAGACAGAAATACTTGAAAATTGTGTCCCAATCATCTTCTGATGCATTCCAAAGTTCCCTAATAAATTCAGTGTAGGAATGTGGCAAGTTTTTCAAGTGTTTCAATAAATTAATAAAGGTTCTATGTTTTTGAAAAACTACAACATTGCCATTACGCTTGTGGTGATGTTGGAAGAGTGAGTGATTTGGATTTGGATGGGCAGGTTTTGCCTCTTCCTCAATTTCATGCTCGCCACTCAATGATGAACCTGTTTTTCCAGTCCTTCTTCTGTAATATAATATGGCAATGTAAAACAAAATCTCGCTGGTATGATCACAGGTCATAATCACCTTTTGAACCATTGGGGAATATTTGAAATTATCATACAAGTAGAGCCACGGAATTTCACAAAAGATTTCTTCACCATAAATAGGCCAAAATAATTTTACACCCTTCATGTAAATCACATCCAAGAAAATGTGGAAAATAGCTCCGACAAGAAATCCAATGGCAAAAGGCAAATTTAGCCATTTGAAATCTCTCACGAATTTTTCCCATAGTGGCAATTCACTGTAAGGCTTGGATTTGTGATGGTGACTTGGATGATTGGAATTGTGAGAATGACTCACGTGCTCAAGACTTGAACTTGTTCCTATGATTTGAGGTGAAAAGTTGAAATTCTTATTATTGAGAGGAGCTGCTGCCTTTACCTTTAGGCCACTTGGAGCGTCATCATCGATACTCGGCGAGTGTTCATGTAAATGAGGATTTTCGTCACTCAACCGAGATGACAGCGTGCTTGCCTGAACATCGTCGTCACTTGTCGTCAGAGTTGGGGTGGAATTATCATTGGTGAGTGCGTTTGTCCGAATTAATTCACAATTGTCAGTCACTCGAATATGAGTGGTGGTCATGTTACTATTCATTGTGTGATTTTTTGTAGATAATTGTAAATTGAGTGATTGTTTCTTCTTCTTGTTGAGAATATAATGATCCCTCTTATTATACATGTAAATGAATAGAATCAGTAAGGGAATGCAAATGATAAGAGAATGAGTGGCTGTTCGATGCACGGATTCAGCCACTTGTCTATTATCCTCACCATCATATCCTAGAAAGAGGTAACAAAACACAATGGAAACAATGGCAATGCACAAATCAACATCGGGCATCACTGACCCGACAATAATGCCAAATTGAAACCATTCTCGATCGATCCTTCGGTGGTAAATTCGATGAAGAAGAGGTGTGAGAGGTTTTGTTTGATGGTCATCTTCATGGATTTTCAAATTTTCGGATGAACACAAAGACGGCGATGGCAATGAAGAGGGAGAAGAGGGTTTTTGATGATGAGAAGGGCGAGGATGAACGTTATTGTTGTCCTTCATGATCATCGAGGCGGAAGTAACAACTTGAACATCACGAGAGGATGTTGTGGTGGTGATGCAATTATTGTTGTTATCATCATGAAGGGCGTCCCCATTTCGTGAGGCAAAAGCTGATGATGTTTTCTTGGCTTGATGTTTCCGCAGGAAATAGGAAATCCATTGGAGAATATAAAAGAGAATGAGGCCGAATAGAAAATGAATTCCTCCAGGCATGATGATAATCGAGATGGGAGGTTAGGAAATATTGAGGGAATGAAAGGCTTGCTCTTTCTTCAATGATAAATTTGTATCTATCGTTTGTTGTTGTTGTTGAAACAATACCGCACAAAAAGGAAGGCACTAGAAATATGTGTTTCTCCTTCTTTAGGAGTTGTTCAAAAACCGATGGTGGTGTTGTGATAATTTAATGATTATGGAAGGGAGGACAGAAGCGATGATCGTGTTTGTGTGTCTCTTGTTGAATAATAATTATTGAACACACAAAACTACAAACTCTAGAGAGATGGTGGGAAAAGAAGAAGGAAACTAGTTTGATGATGATTGAGAGGGTGGTGATGATGATGAACTATTCCAATCGGCTTGGTTGTCTCCACATTCAACGGGATGTTATTGGTGTGATGATGAACCTAAAACGTGTTCAGAACGAGAATCAATACGATACGCGCACACAACAAGATCAATTCTCTCTCACTAACAAAGGAATGTCGTGAAAAGATGTCGTTGGTGCAGTTCAGTGTGTTGTGTTGGACAATTGGCTGTTGTTTGTTTTTTGCTTTCGCTGAATATTCGTCGTCGAATCTTTCTCAAGACCGACTGTCCATTTCGCACTCCATCTTTCACTCATGAATTTTGAGAACGACTACTTTTGCTTTAGAAATGGTAACATCTCGAAAAAACGAGTTAACAACTTGTTTAGGAATGCTTTCCCGAAGAAACAAGAGGAACATGGTGCAACGGGCTCACATTCAAGAATAATATGAAGGCAAAAAACTCTTCTGTTGCAATTCACAAGACTCGTATATATTTACACATAATAGGAAGAACCTGTTCCAGGTACTCCCAGACCATTTAAATTCATTTCATTTCCAAAGGCAAATCGAGAAACTGAGAAGTAATTTAACACACCAACTGCAACCAATGTCACAAACCAAACCAAATTATGATTGAGAGCTAATTGTGCAACCAAAAGATAATTCAGTATGGTAGACGCAAACATTGAAATTCCATACACAATATAAGTCCGTGACAAGGTTTGCCAATATTCTGAGCTATTCGTTCGTTTTCCAAAAACTATTCGACAATGCAATTCATATTGGGCCCATATCGAAAGAGCATAGGACAGTAGCCAACAAAGACTCGATTTGATCGAGTCATCATAGGTTGATTTTTCAAAAATTGATAAAAACAAAATTTCATATATAACAAAGAATATGAAAGTTCCAATCAAAGAGCTCAATTGAAATAATAGAATCCGCCTTGTTTCGGTCGGTGATGAGGATAGAGTTGTTGTTGTGGATGATGATGCTGATGGAAGAGAAGTGGTCGAATTTGTTGTTGTGGATGATGAATGAATGATTGGGTCTGATGCTCCCTCCTGGTCCGAATGTGGTTCTTGTTCCGATACTGATGGAAACATGGGTGGGGATCCTCGACTCGGCAAGTACCTTTTCGTTATTGCACTCACTGTTGTGTTGATTGTATTGTTGTTAGTACTAACATTACTCGTACTACTGCTATGACTTGTAACTCCACCACCATCACCACTACTACTACCATTGGAAGAGATGGGTTCCTGATCTGCAGGAAGAGCCTCCTCCTCCTGTTTGAAATTCATGTTTGGAATCTTTCAAGGGCGGGAGGAAAGGATCCTTAGAGAGAATGCTTCCGAGAGGATAATATCAATAACGAACTGGATATTCAGAATTTTTTTTTTGTAAAATCGATGGATCGATTTGGGAGTTGGTTTCACGACATCTCCCAAAATATTCAAAATCGATGGTCGAAGCTATCAAGCTCACATATACCGATCGTGCTTGATGTACGTTCAAAGTGATAGTCTCAAATAAGCACCAAAATCACATGGTTCCATCCTCGAAAGCAATAATTCACCACTGTACTCCATTGCATTTGATTTCTTCCATTGTTTCATCTCTTAAAACCAACAAACAATTTAAAAGACTTGGCGAACATTGGAATGGAAGTGATATAATATTGTGATTCAAATTCAATCCAAGCATGGAATTCCATTAAATTTCTGGACCTTATTAGATAGGGTGAATGGACTTAATATGTTTTATAACAACAATTAGAGGACGGAGGATTAAACAAAACCCTACTTCCACAGAAATCCAAAACTGGTTGAATCCTCAAACTGTCATGATCACTATTGTACACAACAACTCCAAATTTCTCATCGAGTTGATACATTTCATTGAAATGATGTCTCTTCATTTCACGTTCAATATTTTCCTGTAAAAGGCCAGATTTGATAATGGCTTGCAAGCACGGACAAAATTCTGGACATTGTTTTCCAATACTATGAATGGCTACAGGTCTCGTGTGAGAATTGTGAGTGCCTTTGATGTTATTAGACACAGACTCATCGATGATGAAACCATTGTAAATTTCACATTTCGAATTTTTCACATCGACCTTAATACTTTCACACGACATTAATGTTGGAATGGCAAGAGTGGCATTACAATCTCCAATGACTGGATACAATTGTTGAGTGACATACATGTATTGAGTCATGGCCTGATCATCATTGTGGGTATTTTCTGGATCAATGGCGTTTTCGAATGCCTTTTCGAGGTAGACTTTAATGTCACGTTTTCTTGCCATGTAAAGACCCGAATTGAGAAATTTGAAAGTGGATTTTGGATGACAGTAAGGTCGAACTGGATAATTTTCTTTCCGTACATATTTTGTGACCACTGTGTTGACATCCATGTTCTGTTTGAAAAAAGAATGCACATGGAGAAAATTGAATCCAATTTAGCCAATAGATCACATCCAATTGAACATAACATGTGATGATTCAAGTATTTCAAATATTGTGTCAATTTCACATTGATTGACAATCATTTCATCCATTCCATCCACTTACCTTAATGAGAGGAATGAATAATTTTGGTGGAGGAAACCGATTCTTTTCTGCATTAAATAAGAGAGGCCAATTCAATTCTCGATCTCGTTCCACATCAATTCCTTCATCTTTAAGATATTTCCAATAAATATCAATGGCATTTTGTACATTGTCATAAAACATGACATCCAAACCATCACTGAAAAAAACATAATCTTCGTCATCAATGTAGGAAGATGCTTGACTATGTAAAAACTTTTTTAAAATCATGTACTTTTTCCAATGGCCTAAATTATATTTCCAAAATATTCATCCCATCCGTTGAAATAAATGAAAATAAATAATCATCATTAATATTCCATTTCACAAGTCTTGTCACCTACCATAAATATTGACTCTTTCCTGACCAATATATGTTGGCATGACTTTTCCAATTTCATTAAAACTGTAATACGATGCCAAATAGACTTGACAATTCGATCGTAACATTGCTAATGCATTTTCTAAATTTTGAGAAATAAAAGTGATGGGATAAACAATTCCTTTGTTTTTTCGAGTCGGTGATTCTCTTAATTTCTTGTCCTTATCATGATTCACAAATTCTTCTCTCGATGATGAAGCAGGTTGTAAATTTTTTGTTGTTTTTTCGATTCGAGTACTTTGAGTGAGAATTTCATGTCGTCGTTGTATCAACAGTTTCAGTGTGTGATGTGAAATTTTACGAATTCCACTTTGATAGGAAATGTATAAAATTACAGTAAGAATGAGGGACAATATTACAAGTGAAATTAAATAGAATTGTTTTTTGAAAAGAAAAAACATTTGAGTGCGAGAAGGCAATGATTCACTGGAATGAACGATGATAACAATGGAAATTAAATAAAGATATGCATGAGAGTTGTCATCATGCTTTCATCGGAATGTTGTCTGAACACAATTTCTGTTCTTTGTCGAAAAATCAAGTTGGTGACAAGAAGTGAATGATTTTTTTTGGTTGTTCTTTTTCCGTTCTCCAAAGCCATAGCAAAAGGAAAATGCTCTTTGGTAAAGCAACGCCATCAAAGTTTGATCATCAGAAACTATGAAATCAATCGGTCATCATGATGATAATAAATGGTTGACACGTGTAACTTTCAAATCCTTTCAAAAAAGGAATACAAGACAATAACAATTTCAAAAAAAATGAATTTTCTGTACAGACTCTTCGGAACAGGTGCTGCCCATCACCACTCCTCTTCATCAGCAAATGTTGAAAAAGACCTCCGAAAGAAAAGACGAATGCTACAATTGACGGAGGATCAAATTCATGTTCAGGAAGAAACATATGAAACATTAACCGAAACGATTAAAAATATGAAACTTCATTTGGAGTCCATCCGACAACGAGAACAAGAAATGATTTTATTACAAATTGATACGGAACGTGAATTACAGGAGGATTATGAAAATTATTTGCAAAAGGGAAAAAAGGATGAAGAATATGAAAAGAAATATGAAGTATCTCGAAAATTCCTTGAAGAAACTATGGCTGCAAAAAAACAAGAAATTAAAGCCAAAATGGAACAATACGAAGCAAGAATTAAGAGTTTAGAGTTAAAGGCTCAAGAAATTCTCAAAACAAAACAAGTGACAGAGGATACTAACTATTTGTTGAATGAAGAAGTTCAACGATTGGAAACTCAACGACAGAAAGAATTTGTCGCTGGAGACAATTATGATCAGTTGGGCGAAGAGGAAGATTTGGAGGCTTCATCGAACATTCCTCTCTCCTTGCAGACAGTTCCAGTTCAACCACAAATTCATGACGATCAACATCCACCACAATCATCATCCGAGAGTAATATTTCTCCCAATAGTGCAGGAAAGGATTTATGGGAAAGAAAAGATCACAGTGACACCATTTGACCTAATCAATTGTGTGTACATGACTCATCGAATTTAAACACACATCTTCAATTCTCTCAAATCATTCAAAATGCAAAACACAATGATGTCACATTGAGCTTGCACCTCTCACATTGTTGTGACTCTGTACAGAAGAAACACACTCAACCTACTCTAAATTATATGATTTTATTATTTCGATGAAACACTCTCATTGATCTTCTTTTGCAACTTGTTTCGTATTTTCCTCAAATAATCCTTCTTATTCTTCTTTGATTTCTTTACAATCTTGGAAGCATCACTTCGAGCAAATCCACTAAACAATTTTTGTTGTTTCTTCAACTTGGCAGCTTCTCCATTTGCCAACAATGCACTCGTATGATCCTCCTTTTTAAATTTGAAAATTTGCTTTTGTCTCGCCACTGGATTATCACCATCCAACATGGAGACGCGAATCACTCGATCATTCAGTAAATAATAATCAAATGTTTCAACAATCATTTGAGCAATTTCTGGATCTTCCATTTGAACGTAGGCTTTAAAAAGGGGTTGACCTGTTTTCTTACTTCTTGGAATTCTGACATTAAGAACCGTTCCGACCTGAGAGAAGAATTTCGTAATTTCCTCTTCATAAAAACCATGAGGAAGCCTCTTAATCACAAATGTTCGATTGGTATTTGAAAAATCAACGATATCATTGCTATTTGAAGAGGATTGCTTATTGGAATCGGAGGATGATGAGAGACGACTTTGTTTCAAGTTTTCAAAAATTGCTGCAATTCGATTCACGGCTTCTTCTTTCTTTGCTTGAAAGTGAGGAACTTTATCAGTTGTGGTAGACTCATCATGATCATTTGAGGTAGCATCAGTAGTAGTAGTAGCAACAATATTTGTTTCCAAATCTTCTTCTTCCTCCTCATCATCATCGGATGAATCATCAAAAGCCATCATGACATCCTTTTTAATTTCTTCTTGTTCCTTCTGGTCTTTATATTCTTGTTCTTTAATTTGGAGTGTTTGTTGTTTTTGTTTCAATTCACGGAGTTTGTCTTTGAGAGAGGGTGTTGTTGTTGAGGCAGGCATGGTGATGCGATCGTTGTGAATGAAATTATGAAATTTTTTTGTTCATTCAAATTTTTGAACTTCGTTTCCTCCTGTTGCAATAACCTTTCATAAGAATTGGTTTCAAAGACAAACTTTGAACAGTTCATGTTCTGAACATGATTGGTTGTATGCGCCTTTAATTGTCTATCATTGAAAATCTTTCAAAGAGTCTGAGTTTGAAAATGATTGAATAAAGGCCTTTTCTCAACAACACTTTAAAAAATGGCAACCAATCAAGATGATCATGACCACCACCACCATTCACATGATTCACCACGACCACCATCACCACCATCAACAACAACAACCAATGGTCATGAGAAATTTCAATCCTTTCCATCTTCCAATTCATCAACAACAGTAAATACTTCCTCATCTGGGGTCTCTTCCCTCCTGAATCATTCTTCTCGGCATCCCCATGATGACCATTCATCATCTTTTGTTTCGGAACATTTTATTATCAAACCTTCTACACAACAGGAAGGAAATCCATCAACGGATCATCATGGATTATTGGAGGAAGAAGATCATTTTTCAAGACAAGACACTTTCAGTGATTTTCTTTTGAACAAGGATCAAGAACGTTCATCATTCACAACTTTTACAAATTTAAATTCGGAATCTAAGAATTCTGATACGATTACTCGAGTTGTAAATAATCCTTCTCCTCATTGTGATGGTGTGAATGGCTCACAAAAGATGACTACTCTACCACAAAATTTATCGTCACCATCATCCTCAGGCGTGATAGATATTGATCGAAATAATTATTTAAATCATCATTGTCACTCTACTTTAAAGCAACTAATTGAAATTTTTCTTGCAAGTACTCGTAAAGGAACATTTATTGGAGATCATAAAATTCTTACTGTATTTGGAGGAATTATTGGTAGTATTGGATTATTTTCAATATTTGAAAAATATAACTTGTCACAAAGTGCACTCTACCACTTAACATCCAATGCTGCCATTTACACAGCATTTCCACTTGGAGGAGCAACTATTTATTTACTAATTGAGGATTTGTATATATCATTGAGAACTGTTAATTTTGATATTGGAAATTTGACAGATTTGGAAACCATCTCAGTGCTTGTGAAAGGTCACGCTGCACTCTGTGTTCTACTGTTACTCGTTGATGACATTGCACTGCATAAAAAGAAGTTGTGGAAAGTCGAAATTAACAACTTTGGACTCGCTCACAACTTGGAACTCATTAAGGCATGCTTTTACTTTACCAGTGCTTTTTTTTTAATGAACAAGATTGAGATTAGCAATCCTCACATTATTGAAATATTTTTACAGAATGGAACAAAACTAATACCAATTTGTAGTTTAATCATTCTCGGCTTGAGGAGTACTGGATATTATTTAAACGACCCTGCTCTCTCAAATATTCTCTCCAAGCTCTATTACTACTGTCTATTAATATTGGGAATATTGGGCATTATTTCAGGTTTTGGTTTTTTAACCATGGAAACCAATCGTTTTTATGAACTCATCCCCGTATTGAGCAAGAGTTTTTGTGAGGATCATTCTCTCGTTGCCAACACTTTTCAAACAGTGATATCTTCGTTTGTGACACTTTTTGGTATTGAAGCTATTCAAAAACATTCAGGTATGAATGAAAGAACAGCACAAAGTGTGATCCAGTACATTACATCGACACATTTTGGGTCCTTCCTACTTAGTTCAGGTCTCATGTACTATGGTGTCAAAGCTGTTCAGTTTTCATATCCAACACTTCCAATTCATAGCATTCGAGATAGTAATGTATTTTCTGAATTAATTTCCACAGCAATTAATTCACTTGGTCTTTTATCCATAAGTAGCGGAGTGACACTGTTTGGACATGTTTTTGGTGTCGAAGGTTTTAAAGGAGTTTTGGAGTCATCGACATCTCTTATTGGCGCATTGGCATTGTTTTTCTCTGGAATTAGTATTACCAAGCATGATGTTTCAATTTATAGAGCTGACTTGAGTTCATTCATTCATTGGAATGATAAGGGAGACCTTTTCAGAGCATTTCTCAATCATTTACCAAACTATAAGGATTCATTGAGTGCATTGGCTGCTTCTCTATGCGCCTTAAAAGGAATTTCTTTAATTATTGAAAGAATTACTTCGAGATCCTTTGCAAACTGGATCTACCGAATGGGATATAGTCTATTAATTTCCTCCATTTGCTTTTATTTTGGATTCAAACTCTGTTATGATTTTTGGTCTCCCAATGTGGAAGCTCTTTCCATTCAATCATCCTTAGATCCACTTGTGAAATTAATTGCATGTTCATTAAGCTCGAGTCTATTATTTGCTTCAGGACTTAAATCATTGGCAGACATGATTCAAGTGAGTGTTGTCGGAATGGAAAGAAAATCTTTGTTATTCACTCCTCGAAAGAAGAAGAATTGGAATTTCTTATCCTTCATGGACAAGTGTAAATATTTCACAAAGAAAACTCTCAAACAAATTCATCAAACCACTTGCAATGCCATTGAATATGTTTTGGGGTGGACCTATTTTGGAGTTTGTAAACCAATACTGTATCATTCGAGAGCACATCCTATTACCACGCTTTCAGCATTGGGATTGTCGATTGGAGTTTTTTCGTATGTCAATCGATTACAGTTCAATCAACAACAATTACAACATCAAATTCAAAATTTGGCCAAAATCGGAAAGTTGAACAAGTGAAACCTTTAATATGGACGAAAATCACCATCAAGTTGATTCACAGTTTGTTCTTTATCAGGTTTGTTCCTGTAGGAGCCATCAACTGGTTGAAAGAATTACTAATCAAATTCCTCTCTCTCTAAATTGTTTTTGAATTTTCATGTATTAACGTTCAGACATTGTGATTATCTGTAAATGCAATTTTGGAAGGAATACACGAACAAATATCTGTAACCTTCTACTAAAAATACATACTAACATTGATTTAATGACACTTGATGAAATGTTTTCTTTCACATTTTCCCTTTTTAACTATGACATACTCTGTCGCTTTTCGAAATCACTAGTCATCGAACAGTGCATGAGATTGCGTAAGATTAATCACAATTCATTTAATCATTAATGATTTACAGAATACTTAGGTCGTGGCGATAGATTAAAATTTCGAAGAGGAGTTAAAACCAATTATTCAATTTATTTAAAGGGAGGCACGCACATTTATTGTTTCTCTAACGTTTCAACAAACCAATATCTTCCAAGAAGGCGTCTTGTGAAGGTTCTCGTCCCAAAAATTCTCTCAACATGTCTCCACCATCTTTGGATCCTCCTCTCTCCAAAACAACTCGTCTCAATTTCTTTCCAGTTTCAGGATTGAAGATTCCAGTCTTTTTGAACACACTGAACATATCCGTTGAGAAGACTTCACTATACAAATAACCATAATATCCAGAGTCATAACCTCCCATCAAGTGTCCAAAGCTACCAGCTCCATTGGTACCTTCAGGAGCATCCAATAAGGTCACTTCACGTCTTAATTTTCTCCAGAGTTCACCACTGTTCAATTTTTCAGCTTCTTCTGAAGTGGAGAGAGTGTGACAAGTCATATCAAAGATACCAAAGAACAATTGGCGAAGATTGAACAAGGCAACACCGACATTCTTGGCTGCAATCATCTTTTCAATCAAATCATCAGGTAATGGCTCCTTTGTCTTGTAGTGAGAGCTGAGTTTCTTTAAACCCTCCTTTTCCCATCCAAAGTTCTCCCAGAATTGAGAAGGCATTTCAACAAAGTCTCTCTCTACACGGGTACCACTGAATCGTGCATATTTTGTTCTCGATAAGAATCCGTGACACAAGTGTCCAAATTCGTGAAGTAAGGTAATCACCTCATCGTGTTTTAACAACGAGACACCAGTCTCAGCAGATGGCTTGGTGAAATTGCACACCATTGCAGAAACAGGATAGTGTTCCTTCTTGTGTTCATCATAAAAGTGAGGACTCAATGGAAAGGCAGCAAAGTGAGAATACTTTCCTTCACGTGGGAAGCTATCAATGTACCATTGTCCCAAGAAAGCATCGGTTTCCTTATCGAAAACAGCATACAGTTTCACATCTTCATACCACACAGGTGTGTCTTTGACCTCTTCGAAACGAAGAGAGAATGTTTCTTGCGCGATGGACAATAATCCATTCAATGTCACATCAAGAGGGAAATATTCCTTGATCAAGTTGTCATCAACATTGTATTTCTCTTCCTTCAACTTGGTCAACAAGTAGAGATAGTCCCATGAATAGACTTCTGAACCTTTCATCTCTTTCAAAGTTTGCAATTCTTGTTTTCCTCCAGGGATGAGTTTTTCCTTAAGATTGTTAAGGAATGTGAGAACCTCGTCTGGAGTGGCCATGTTTACCTCTAAAACATAATCTGCGTGAGTCTTGTATCCCATGAGCTCTGCAATTTGTTGTCTGATTTTAACAGCTTGCTCGAAAAGTGGTACGTTAATTTCCTGACATTGAGAAGCTCTTGCAATTTCGAGCTTACGTCTAGTTTCCTCAACTTTACAGTATTTCATGATTGGCATGGCATCAGGATATTTGAGTGTGACAACTCTCTTATTTGGATCCTCTTCAGAGGTCTTGTAGTTGTTGATGACATCTTCTGGTACTCCACTCAATTCTTCCTTTGTGAATGTGAGAACTGTCTTATCTTCAGCAATATTCTTTGTGAATTGAATACAAAGTTTCGAAAGGGTATTCTTGAGTTCCTTCACTTTGGATCTCTTTTCTTCAGGAAGACCCAAACCGTTGCGTTCATAATCTCTCAAAATTCTTTTCACCAATCTCTTATCCTCTTCGTCGTACTTGTCCAATTCCTTTTGCATCTTTTCATGAACATATTTTACAGCTCTGTAAACATCTTCACGCATCAAAACTTCAATGGTGAATTCAGAGAGTCTTTCTTCAGCATTGGATCCAGCATCTCTGACTTCCTTGTTTGGACTTACATAACTTGGGAAGGTAAGGTTATTCTCCTGAATGGAGCAGTAAGCCTCGTCATAGGCAATGGGCAAAATGACGCTTTCAAAGGTTCGTTCCGATTCTGGAAGATTGGCAACTGCATCATGGACAGCCTTTGATTTCTCGATCAAGGCTGTTGTTTCCTTCTCAATTTGCTCGGCAGTTAAATTAAATACCAAATCATTTCTCTTGTAAAGTTCTGACATTTCTTCGTCGTCTTCTTCTTTAAATACAAAGGTTGAAATATTTCGTTGTTGTTGTTGTTGGGATTGTCTTGATGAAAGGCTTGTTACTAAATCGGAGTAGCAATGGTGGTCAATTGATCGGCCAAAGGAAAGATTAAATTGAGTCGTGCTAGCACCCCAGTAGTGTTGTGGATGGATTCTTTTTTGAAAGGATGATGAAGAACGTGTGAGTGCTCGGGAATGATGTCTCGACAAGATCTTTTGATTTTTTTTTAAGATTTGACTTCCGCTGCAGCTGGGTTGTTTGTTTGAAAAGGATCAAGCGGATGTTTGGTGTCATCCATTTGGGTGATGATGACGGAAGGTATTTGGCAAAAAGTGTCCATCAAAATGTTATCCACACATGGGAACACAATGAAATGCTGAACATGGTCTCGAAGTGAATGAACACCTACGTTTTAGTTGCCCGAAACATTTTTTTTGATTGAGTCAAAGGGTCATGAGTCAAATCGCGCGACTAGGGTGTCGTCGATTTGAGGATTTGAACAAGTTGAAGACCACGAAAACCATGCTCGGAGATTCATACTATGAGATTCAAGGCTTTCTACAAACCCTTGCCTGTGTAATTATTTATTTTAAGAGAAAGAATACCGAAAATTGAAACACTCTATCATTTAAAAGTCATACAATGAGGTCGATGATGTGGCCACGACTCATTGAATCCGAGATGGTGGTAATAATAATAATGATATTAAAGATGTTGGTGTTGTTGTTGTTGTAGATGAAGAAATTTACATTTGAATTTATCTGTTTTCTGCCATAATCTTCAAAACACGAGTCTTGATGTAATTCTTTTGATAATCAGTCATATTATTAATTTCGTCTCCGAATCTAGCATTGATGAGAGCTTCACTTGTTCTATTAGCGCTAGTGTTGGCTCTATAGATACCAGGCCAGCCGAGGAACACAACGAAAAGTAAAGGTAAACGCCATCTGGTTGGGTTGTAGAGCATTGGAGGAATGTGTCTTGTGAGGAAAGCATTAATTCTGAAGACTCCGTTCCAATTTGCATGTTGAATGAGGAATTTTGGTAAATCCTTCAACTTGATTTGATGAAGAAACTTGTTATCAAAGTCGGTAGGGCGAATCTCTCTGGACATTTTTTGTGTTGATACAGAGAAACAACAATATTTTTTCGAGACTTTACAATAAAACAGAGGCTAGCAACAACACACTCAATTCATTTTCCACGAGTTGAATTTTTCGAAAATGTCGTGCAATTCTTCATCACTATAATCCAGAGTAATTGTTCTCGCAGGTGTGTGGCCTGTTCGGTCATAAATTTCAGTCACCTTGATTTGTTTCCATGACTGAACCACAAAAATAAATTCCTCCTTTGATTTAATTCTGAGGAAATCATAGAGAGATGTCGTGTTAAGGGATGGAGAATTTTCGTAGAGTATTTTGATGTGCTTTTGGTTTTCTTGATTTGGTTCAAAATGTTCATCCTTGTAGAAGAGTAGAAATGTCTCCAAAAGAGAGGGATGGTCATATTTACATGCAAGGAAGATTGGCGAGTGTTTCATTGTTCCACTTTGCATATTCATGGGGTTGTTATTCGAGAGAAGAAGTTCCTGATTCGTTGGTTTCTGAAAACTTGTAGTGTTCACAATACTATTTGGATTGCTTCTATGAATACTCAAAAGATAATAGTGATAAACGAGAAGAGCACATTTAAGTGAATTACCACCCATAGCATAGTGAAGTACAGTGTTTCCAGCAACATCAGGACTCACAAGACTTCTCACAATTCCTGCATTCTCCATATACTCGTGCAAAATAGTAATGGCCCTCAATAATGCCTCATACATTTGATCGGAAGGCCTCACAGAAGCGTAGTGCAAGCTAGTGGTTTTAAAACTGTCTTTGGAGCATATCAGTTCTACAATGCTCACGATGATCTTTCTACTGAGTTGATTCGAGGTACTTGTTGGAATAAATTTTGATAGAAAATCTACCACAAAGGTCGACATCTTTTCTTCAATGGCAACATGGAGAAAATTTTGATTTCGTGAAACATTAACCCTATCATAGGGAATGAATTGGCCTGTCAAGTATTGAGCTGTTTCAGTGTGACCATACTTGCAACATAAATGAAGAGGAGTACTGCCGAATTTTGTTGTTTTGGAGCACATGGCTCGCAAAATTTCCTCACATCTTGGGTTCGTAAAAAGATATGCGAGTACGCTAGTGTGCCCGAATCTGGCACACTCGTGCAATATGGTCCATTTTGCTGTTGTTTCACCTGAACACAGAGATTATATTCATTGGAATGTGAAAGAACATAGTGATTTTGATTTTCACATATTTTTCAAAGATCGTGTGAGTGATTATTTCAGCATGTCGAACATTGTTGCAATTAGGAGTTATAATTTCATGGAGTAGAGAGAAATATGCATTCATGTCATCAACAAGAGGTGTAATTCCCACATACAGTAAAAATTGTGTTCCACTCAATTTGATATTATTATCAATTTGACAACATACCCGATAATTGTAAATGCGGTATTTCATCGAGGAGAAGCTTTACGCAAGCTAAGTGACCAAATCTACAAGCGTAGTGAAGAGGAGATCGATGAAAGCATCTGTTCTTTCCGTGAGGTGTTAGAAATATGGATGCACTGTTGGTAGTTCCCGATGCATCACTTGCTTTTCCGCCATAAAAGAATGAGGCAATTTTAGAGAGGAATGATGAAGTGTTCGTTGTTGAAGAGCCATCTTCTTGATGAACCAAGAGATTTTCCAATGAAAGAGTGCCTGCTTTGAATCCTGAAATAAGAGCCCTCAACGTTTCAACATCTCCTTTTCGGCAACATGTAAAGAAATTAGGAACGGGTATAATGTTTCCCTCATCGTCCTTTGTAATTGTAATCTCCATCGTTTTGGTGATAAATTCATGTCCTTCCACCAAATTTACGCTTATTTTCGTTTTATATTCATCATTGTTGCTCTTTCCGATCATTATATAAATAAAATTTCGAAAAAGTTCTTTCAATGAATAATAATCAGTCTATGTGTAAAATAGTCAAATGCAAATGTAAACTTTTAAAATGTTCCAAATCCGAGTATGATGATTCGAAGGTTGGTGTTCAAATGTGTACGAAAATAGAGTAGTATGTATCTTTATATTAGGATTCTAACACACCAATGACGTCAGCTTAAAAATATTTCGTTGTTGCTAATGTGGTTCTGTAACCGTAATTGTTAAAGAAGAAAACACAATTTTTTTTATGATGAGTTAAAATAATTCTTGCGATGAGGATCATCATCATGTATGAACGATCCTTCTGGTATTTCTCAACGAAATAGACGACCCATCCTTCCAATGCTCTCTTCAACCAAAGGAACTGCTGTATCATGACAATTTATTTCCAACTATAAAAAGAACACAAATAGAATCTAACATCACCAGCTTCTAGAACACAAAAAATTTACAGCAACAACACCTAAGAGAGACACCAATTTATCTGTCCATTCCAACAACAACAATATCCATCGATGGCTCTTACTACTGATCCCAATCAACAACCTCAACTTCCTCCGCATCCCTATGCCAACCGAATTTTAAACAATACCCAAAATAATACAAGTAACATCGCGATGATGAATCCCAACGTCATGACCGGATACCCAACGCTCCAGGCCGCAACCACTCAGGGTGGTGGTGGAAACAACAATATGGTACAATTACCAGTGCTTCCTCATCAACAACAAGTGTATCCAACATTGCAAGGAGGATCCACATTGTACACTCAACAACAACAAACTCCAAATCAACCTCTTCCACCTGTTCAATATGTTGGAGCAACAACAAATCAAATTCAACCACAATTTGTACAATCACAACAAACACAACAGCAACCACAAATAGTTACCATCACCTCGACAACAACTGAGAACGGTGGTGTTGCTCAGGCCAGTACCGAGGATTCTACATTGAGACTCGCAGGACGATCCATTGCGAGACAAATGTGGGAAAAGTTGAAGAAGAGAGCTCGTTCTCCAACTGCTCTCATCGGTTCCTTGTTCAATTTGTTGTGTTTGACTCTCTTCTTTGAAGTTATTTGTATTCTTGCATTGAGTTTCTCAGGCGCTTACGTTCCAGCTCATCTCCATGTTGTGTTTTGGATCATGCTCGCTATTGAAATTGTCTCCATGTTGTTGAAGTCTCCTATTCTCATGTTGCTCAACTTGATTCTCAACTTTACATGTTTTGTGATGGCCATTGTTGCCTCCAAGACTTCCTTTCTTAGTTTGCAAGGATATGGAATTGCCATTGCCTTGTTCTTCTTCTCTGGTATTTTCTCCATTCGTTTGGGTGTGAGATATCTTCAGAAAGTCAATGCTCAAAAGACTGCTGCTGTTGAAGCTGCTGAGAATGGTGGACAAATTTCACAAGCCACAACTGAGACTCTCCAATCTCAAAACCCATTCCTTGCTTTGGTTGATTCTCTGAAAAAGAATCAAAAGATTGCCATGGAGTACCAGATTTCTGATCTTTTCATTGGAGCTGAGTAAAGTTGTGCCCACACCAACCTCAATGGGTTGTCTATCATCATGTATGACAACAGCAATAAACATGACCTCAAGTTAATTTCTTGTCAAAGAACAAGAGCTCGTTGTCTTTTGATCATTCTCGAAAGATCGCCCATGATGACAACATGAAACATTCGAGGAGCAGAGCAAACAAAAAAAATGTTCAAAGCATCCTCAGCGAGATCAACACTCATTGCGAGTTTCAATTCGCTCATCAAGAGCTCTGGCCAGAATATTCATCATCATCATCAAAATAACAGCAATATTTTAAACATGATGATGATGACGACAACAATGAGAACAAATCCACCATCATCAGTGGATCGAGTTTCATTCCAACAACAACAACAACAATACCGATTTTACAAATATTCCTATACTGAAACATCACCAGAGGAAATTCGCAGACTCTCAGGAAATTCTACCAAGAAGGGTCTTCCTTGGATGACCGGCTTGTTTGGACTCATGATTGGTTTCGGATTGGGATATTATTTTTCTGATGCATTGAGTGGAGAAAAGAAAGTCCTTGAATCCGGTCTTGAGAAAGTTTCTAAAAAGTCAAAGAGCCTTGCTGAATTGTTTGAAGAATACGCAGATACCACAATAACAAATCCAACAACTGGAAAGACTGAAAAGATGATGTCCATTGAAGCATTTATTAATTCATTGCTCACCTCGCGACCAAACATTCCAAATTGGGTGGCATTACCTAGAAGAGATGGTAAATTATTGGTGGATAAGAAGAGAGCTGAAGACCCACAATTAAAGATGATGTTTGAGTATGCAGATGCAGACAAGAATGGATTAATTAATTTTGATGAATATGTTCTTTTCATGACTTTCATGACCAGTTCTGAACGCCAATTAAAGATTGCTTTCCAATGCTTTGATTTGGATGGATCTGGAAAGATTGAGGCTGAGGAGTTCAAGGAAATTGTACGAGCCAATCGATTGAGAACAGACCAAAAGATAAGAAAGGGCGATATTGATGAAATTGATTGGAAGAATAACGGATTGATGACTCGTTTGTTTGGACCCGAATTAGATCAGAAATTATCATTTGATGATTTCAACAAATTTATTCGTCAATGTAAGAATGCTCTTTTGAGACAAGAATTTTTACAGTACGACGTGGAAGGAAATGGTTTAATATCTGTCGAAGCATTTTCTGAGCTCATGACCAAGAGCGTTCATTACAATTCGTTACAAATCAACGATTTCAAGAGACAATTGAATTTACTTAAAACTAGAGGATTTTTCGCTCCTACTGGAAGAATTAACTATGAAACATTTAAGGCATTCAATGACATGGCTAGAAATATGGATGATATTGCTCTCATGATCCAATTATATACAGCAAGTCGAAAAGGTATGAAAAAGGAAGACTTTAAGAGCGCTTTGGAACGTGTCGCAAAAATTAAGGTCTCTGATAAGGTTGTCGATTTGGTGTATGCCATCTATGACAAGAATGGAGATGGAGAGTTGGACTATAAGGAATTTGTTAGTACCATGAAGACAAGACAAACTGTTTCTTTGTAAATTATGGAAATTGTAGACGAAATTAAATGAACTTTGTTTTGAATGTGAGTGACGTCTGTGTTGAGAGTTGCACGCACGATTTTTAAACGATAAAAACACTTTCAATATTTGGAACTGCAAAATCAAACTTTTATTGAACCCAACCAGCTTCCTCTTCAAGCAACAAATCCCACATTTCCTCTTCGTTGTGAACCTCATTATTCGAAGAGAGTTCGAGAGTTTTTGATTTCTCTCGAGGCTGACCTTGTTGTTTTGCAACTTTTTGTGGAGCTGGCTTGTTATTATTGGTCGGCATGAAAAATAAACTCTCAAATGTTTGAGAGGAGGAGCCAAACAACAATTCCTCAATACTTTTCTGGGTTGTCACATTTTGAGACTGAGGTGAGGGAGAAGAGACGCTTTCTTGATCCATCAAGTTTTGTGTCTCTGGAACGCTATTGATATCGGAGGTTTTATCTTTGCAAGAGGACAAAAATTGCTTCTTCTTTGATCGTATAAAACTGTCCCATTCTTCCCATGAGAGTTCAGTATTTTCAATCACGTTTTTAAATTCTTCGACCGCTTCAGGTATGACCACTCTCAACGGCTTGAACATGAAAAAATGTTGAATGTACAATTTGACGAAAAGTGAAAAGTATGGATGATGTGAATGATAATAATACTGTGAGCGATCATGATAGGAACTATCTTCGTTCTCCTCATTAGACAATATGGATGAATTATTACTGGGGATTGTCAAATCATGTTGTTCATGTGACCATTCCTCTTCGTTCGAGCTTTCATCTTCCTCTTCATCTTCCTCTGAGTTTGAATGATACGGCATTAACGCCTCACAATCAAAAGGTTCATCCAAAAAGAGATTTTCAGGATTAAAATTTCCAAATTCTGCCAAATGAGTTAAAATATCAGATCCTAGATGCACCAAATCTGAAAGAATTTCTCCAAAATCCTCATTAGTTTGACTCTCGAAAAAATTTCCATAATCTCTCCAAATAAGGTACGATACACTTAGGGCCATTTCTCTCATGCTGTTAAAAAATCGTTTCACACTTTTCTCACAATCTTGCATACTTATTTGTCTGTCCAACGATAGAGCGGTAGAAAAATTGTTTCGATACACAAAATTTACAATGTAATCAATGAAAATGCAGACCAACATATTAGTTTCATCTTCATCATTCTGAATAGGGATCACTCGTTTCCGTTTGATTTTTTTGTGAAAATTGCATGCAAATTCATATACCTTGTGAAAATTCATCAAACAATAAGCATTCACAAAATGATGAAATCTTGTCTTACATGTACCACTTTCAAAGCACAATACATTAAATCGTTTCAATATTTCCTTCAAATCCTTATGTGTGTCACTCTCTAAATGTTCACTCCATTCAATGTGAGTACCTTTGGAAATTTTTGTTTTCTTGGAAGGATTCTTTGATGTAGAGGTTATAGGGATGTATTGATTGCAACACATGCAAAAGAGGGAAGAAGATACATTGGGGATGTTTTCATGGTCTCGTCTCGCAAGAGTTGATTTTTCAAACATGGTCTTGTCGAGAAGAGTTTGTACAAATTTTCGCTTCATTGGAACTGAAGTGTTTCTATCCTTTTCTTTGGCAAGAGATGATTTTCTTAAACTGATGGCAGAGGCAGAGCTCGTTTTTAAATTAGTAGAGTTTGTTTTAAGGGTTGTTTTTGATTTTTGGATGACCTTATCTTTTTTCTGTTCGATACTTTTAAAGAGTTGAGTTTCATTACTAGAATCATCCTCCTCATCTTCATCAGAAGAAGATGATTGAGTGTCCATGTGAGAATGCTGAGACAAATGTAATTGTTGATGACTTTTTTGTAATGTTTGTTCCGATATGTTTCTTTCATTGCTCTTTCTTTGATGTGGAAATGACGCTTCCTTACTTTTAGCAAGATTTTCTTCCTCTATGAAATTAGAGTTTGTTTGCGACCCAGCACTCAATGTACTTGATCCTACATTTCCAAATAATAAATCAACAATACTCAGATTCGAGGCTGCCTCCTTCAAAGGCTTGCTTTTTTCTAAATTTTGGAAATTTTCGTTTTTCTTTTGCATCTTCTTTTCCGAATGCTTGGATTGAGAATTATTGGATAAATGATTGCTCATCTTGTTGATTTCATTTCCACTGCTTCCATTATTATTATTATTTCTATGGATAACATCATTTTTCGATTTTGTTGGAGGATATAGATGATGATTACTCTTCGGAATGGAATTGTTATTATTTGGATTATGGTTGTTTTTCTTCTTCTCCAAAGATGCTTCCGATGATGTTGATCTCAACACGTGGTTGGTTGCTTCTTCTTCCATCAACTGTAAATTCAATGATGATTCCTCGCCTCCAAACAAATCCATAAATGAAATTCCACCACCGCCATCGAGGCCTCCACTGAATGCGTCTTGTTGCATTTTTTTGTTCTTTCAATAAGAAGAGACTCTCTTCTAGTACCCACTTGAAAGAATTTGTGGATCTCTGAGTTCTTGAGTTCTTGAAACTTCCTCATTAATCAAGGCAATGAAGCAATGATGTATGAACCGATGGCTGTATTTTTCATGGCCATTGATGCTAAGGAGCTTTTTCATCATTGCCTCTGTTTTGGACATCATTGGTCTAAAACGTTTGTCATTGTTTGATTCTTAAAGGGTGGAAAAATTCTTTATTTCCAACCTTACACTCTGATTTACTTTGTCTTCTTTACCGTTTAGAGATCTCTGGATTAATAGGATTTTCATTGTAAGTTCCATTCAAATCTAATGGTTGTGGTGGCGTCGCAGTCAATATTTTTCTTACCTCATGCAATGACTTTGTCTCTGTTGCATTCAACTCACTTGTACACTCAGCAAACGACAGTTGTGGGTGTAAATCGTCTTTGAACATCAGTCAAATATTGAGCAACCAAAGCCATATCGTCATCTTTTGACAAATCTAATGCAGGAAATACATGTCAGAGAATAGATATCTTTAAGATTGTGCAATTCTTTGCTAATAAATTGTCAGGAGTTAGATATTGAGCTCAATAATGGACTTAACTTCCAATGTTTCGATCTGTGGAAAAGTTGTTGATGATGAAATTCACAGTGAACAACACGTGGATTACTTGGTTCGCCATCGTTTAAACCTTTAGCAGAGTATGTCATAATTATGATATCAACAACAAACGAAAATATATAAAAACATTCTTTCTGTTTATTCGTTCGTGAATTTAAAACATGGAATAAGTACTTGGTCCTCTTGCTGAAAAATGTAGAAAAGAGTTCAAAAGATGATAATTGTCGCATATTTGTGACAGATCACCATTCAAATGTTTCAAAAATTAAAATCATGAATACATGCCACTTACCTTGAGCTTCTCTCAACAATTGGCTTGTTGAACAACAAGAACAAAAAGCTCCAGATGCACAATCTTCAGTTAATGAACCCTGTGATTTGTGTGAATTTTACAAAATTTCAAATAAAATCATTTTCATGAACACCATCATTATGATCAAAGAACACATTCCAAAATGTCCATTTGCAACAAATTCCAATTTTGATTTCACAATAAATTTAAATTTTCGCCAAATTTCAAAATTTCAATCATTCCACAATTTTCAAAAAATTATTTTTCAATCCATCGTTCGAAACAACAATTATTATTATTTCCATGAAAGTTCATACCTTGATTCCGTAACTCGTTCTAATACTATGTCTATACGCAGGTGATGCAATACATGGAATTAAAGTTGAAATTAAACAATTGAAAAACCAATAAGAACCATCGACGTGTGATTTTGCGGAGGCCAAAGCGCACGGAGTACACACAAAGGAATACAGACATGAATTGGTGTCGTCGATGAAATCAAATAAACCGGAAGACCAGGTGGCCATTTTGTTGTTGTTGTTGTTTTGATGAGAGATGGAGGTTTTTTTTTAAATGATTTGACATTTGACGTGTGTCGGTCTCTTTTCACTGCACCTTGTGTTCAGACCTTGTTTGTAAATTGACCTTTACGAGATCCATACCTCCTTAACATGACCTCATATTACTTCATGATGTCCAGAGGAAACAGTGCTGAAGACAATTTTCTTTGAACATCATCTTTGAATTCAAAGTTTGTCACCTTCTCTCGAACATCCTTAGGTCATCATTTCAATATTTCGCCTTTCTTGGGCTTCTTCTTTGTCCACATGGTCCATGAAAAAGTAATACATTAAAGAGGTGTGGATGGTTTGGCAGTTATAAACAAGCAAGTATCCCAATGTGACACTTCTTTCAATCAGTTAGGGCCATGACTTACAAAACCACCAACTCTTTTGATTGGAGATCAGAATTGAAATCTGTTGCTGATGTAAAATTGAACAATGACCTCGTCAACTACCATATTCTGTGATGTGCCTTCCAGACAGAGAAATATAGAGTCGACGCCGGAGCAATCCAATCCGAATGAATCCCTCGGCGATCCACGAAATTACTTCATGAAGACTTCTACCAAAGAGACTTTCAAGAGTGATTCCGATCACACAAGTCACACAAATAACAAAAGTCATTGAGAATTCGTTCGGTTCCATCATGACCATCAAAAAACAAATGTTCGGGTGAACTTCCTGGTCTCATCATCCTTCTCGAGTCACATCTTTAAATCGAGAAGTGTCTCTTTTTTTAGAGAGACTCTCTTCCTAGGAAACCCAAACACAACTTGATTTTCCAAATTCCCCACAAAAATCACCGCCGGCCTCTTCTCACAACAACAAGAAGAAGAAAAAATCTCCTAGCGAATTATTCTCTTGCCTCTTCTTCTAAAAGACACCTCTCTCTCTAGAGAATCTTTGTCGAAAGACGTCGATCGAGAGAGATTTTGAGTGTTGAATTGACTGAGTTTTCATTACATTGAAAATTTCTGAAATTGGAAGTTTGAAAGATTACAGGAAAAAATAATATGAAACAGAAACGTCGAAGGTTGTCGTTGCGAGTCGGGGTGATGATGACTGTTTGGGTGATGATGATGGTAATGATGGCCATGACAAGGATGATACTGGCGATTGGACATGTGCCAAATGTCAGATCGGAAACTGCAAATGTTGAGATGAGGAAGGAATTGAAAGTTTATGAAAATCATGTCCTTGTGGAAAGTGCTATTGATAATGATGATTTTATTCCATGTCCAGTTCTATCGTTTGAACAATACACCAATTTGAGTGATTTCACAGCAGAGTGTGCAGCTGTCAACGTTCCATTTATGGAAAATGTCACAGATGGTTCTAATCAAATAACATTGTTTGTCAAGAGATTTAGAAAAATTCAAAGCAACACGTCCAAAAAGAAGGCAACCATGTGGTGGTTACCCTCATTGTTTGGATTCTCATCTCAAGCTCTTACAAATTGGGAGTCTCAAATTTTGACTTTTTTGAAACAACAACCCGACAAGATGGATTTCACAGTTTATACGCTCGATCATCGAGGAATGGGTCGGTCCGCTCGATTAACATGTCTACAATCACAATCTGAAGCTCCTTCCTCAGATCATGGATATGTAATTTCAAATAAGGAATGGCCTTATTGTTTCAAAGATTTAAAAAAGCAAAATTTGAAAGATTATTCAAGTGATGCAGCTGCAAGAGATTTAACACGGGTCATTTCAACATTTCTCTCGAAAGGATATTTTGACAAATTCTTTCTCTATGGAAATGGTTATGGAACGATTTGGATTTTAAAAATGCTCTACACTTTAGAAAACAATGTGACAAGTGACACTAACAACGTTCTCAATTCCATCAATGGCATTGTTTTTGATCAAGTCATGCCACTCGACTACCATTTCGACACCATCGATCACTACATTCAAGATTACATGAAATCATTTCTCAGAACTTGTAATTCTCTTTCACAATTCGATTCCACGTGTTCACTCAAATTCAATGGACAAGATGTTTACGAATGGATGAAAAATGTGTTTAGAAAAGTTTATCATGTCAATGATTCATCATTGAATCATGATTTTCAAGAAATGAAAAAACTTGTAACTAGTTCAAGTTCAGGCGGAGGAGGTGATGATGACAATGATCATGGAAATGACAATTCTTCTCATCAGGATGGACCTTGTGGACTCTTGGCTTCAAAAGTTCCATTTTCACTCATGAATGAAATGTTAGGATATTTCTTGTTGGATCCTTTGAGGAGAAATGCAGTATTTGCAGTGTTGTATCGATTGGAACGATGTAGTAGTGAGAAGGATGTTCATATCTTGTATCGAATGGCACAGTTTTACAAGTCATTGAAAAAGAAGAATAATTTTGATATGGAACATGAACCTTCCATGACAAGTGACTCATTAATGTACAATTTAATATTTAGAGAATTTTGGAAGAGTGACGATGTGAAGAATGGAGAGGAATTGGTTAAATTTGCAGAACATTCGTACTTGTTGAATAGTTTGGCTGTGAAATATTTTAATGTATTTAATGTGACAAGTCGATGGGGTTCTTTGACAAGTGTCACTGTACCATTGTTTTCCAACAAGAAGGATCTTCCCATCTTGATGCTGCACGGAGACTTGGATCCTTTCATTCCATCAAGTGCAGCTAAAAAGTTGAACTCACAACTGTCAGGTTTCAACCACAAACTTTTTATCATTCCTTTCAGTTCTTCTTCTACCATTTTCAACTCTCCAGTGAAAAATTCAAACATTCATTGTTCCATGCAAATGATGAATGGTTTTCTCTCCAACGATGGAAACCTTAATCAAATCAACACGGACTGCCTTAATAATTTACAATTTAATTTCACAGGCATTCCATTGCTAAATAAGGAAATGGTTGGATCATCTGATTTGTATGAAGGAGTTTATGTTTTTCATGCAATTGCATCGAGTAATGTTTCGAGTACGACTTTTGTTGCTGTTGTGACTGGCTTATCGGTTGGATACTTTGTAGGACTTGTCATTGTAGTATTCGTTGTGGTGACAATGAGAATGACATGTCTCAATACGGAAAGTTATCGAAGATTGACACATTCTCATTAAAATTCTCTCACAATTCATGCATCATGATGAACGCCTATGAATTCTCCTTTTCGAAATGTCAACCAACATTTTTTAATTCAATAACATCTCATTTCAACAATTTTAAAAATCAATGAACTCTCAATGCATTGTTTTTTGATAGACATTAGCAAAAGCATATTTACAAAATCGAGCAATGCTCACACGACCAACAGAGACTGTAAATCTACCATTTCCAATTCCATAAATTTCTTTCAATTTTTCATAATCCACTCCAGAGGATCGTCTGACATCTAAATTGACATTAAGAATGAGTTGTTTCAGTTGAGACATTCGATTAGTGATCTTTCGTAGAGTTTCCACACCATTTGAATTTCCATAAAATCCATTTGTGTCATCATTGATTAATAACTCTAAAAACCAGAGCTGTGAAAGAACACTTTGTCCCTCGAAACCTGATTCTTCTTCGAGAAAGGATAAACTTTGAGCTCCTCTTAACACCAAATGAATTAAATTTGGAAATCTTTTGGTGGAGAGCATTTCTCTTAAAAACATACTTGTGGTATCTTCAACAAAGACTGGATTTCCATAATCGGCAATTTCATCTCCAACATCGCATTCATGATGTCCCTCAATGTTAATTCTGAGATATTTCACATTCGAAAAGGAGACATTTCCCAAATCGTAATTGTAAGGAATGGAACTGCAAAAATTGAGAAATTGAATTTCAGAAGGAAGTATGAAATCTAAATATTTGGAGAAATTTGTGACGTCTCGAAGATCGAGAATGACATATTTGGAAAGATTATTAATAATTTCATCCTGTTCATCTTTTTCTACTTCAAACTGAAAAGACGAGTTGTAATCCATACAAAAACCAAGTTTTCTTGTTCTAGTATTAAAAATATCCATTTCAAATCTCACATGAGAATTTCTGAAATTATTTGGTAACGCCAAATCTTTGACATCCAAATCAAAATCTCGAAACATTTTCAAGCTTAATTGAAGCATTTTGAAAATGGCCAAATTAAACATTCCATCCTCATGTCCTTGCATGATGAATTGTTCATTGAATGGAGTCAATTCTAATCTCTTAAACTTTGTTAAAAATTCCTTCTCTAAATATTGTGATGAGAAATATTCATCGTTTGGGCTGTCAATAAATTCCACTTGATCATCGAACGGTTCCAAAGTTTCTCCAACTTTCAACGGTTGATCCATTCCCATTTCATGCGCTACAATCAATCGTTGCATGTTTGCCAATTGTTCTCTTTCATACCAAGAAATTCTTCCCATCGCCAAAGTCATGTTTGTGAACATCAAACTTCTAAAAACGCATAAAATCTTTTCAAAATGGACATAGACATTTTTCCAAAATTCGAAAATGGTTTTTTCGTCTCCACTAGTGACATGGAAAATTTTTCTCTTCTTATTCAATTCATACAAATATCGCAAAGAAAGAACGCTTTCTTTTGGAGGAACAAGGTTAAATAAGGCCAATAATGCATCATGTTCTGATTCGTGGCCATGTAAATGACTTTGAATGATATTCCAATAAAATTGTGAATTCATTTCACTTTTTGCTCGAGAGACATCTCCAATTAAAAATTCAAAAATTCTCAAAATTTCACATGTTCCCAATTTAAGTAACTCTAATTTTTCCAAACTTGGACGGTTCGATGTTTCAAAATCTTCTCGTCGACGTGTACCACTTCTACTCCTCAAAACTGCATGATCATGCATCACCAATAAATCACTTGGAGTGACATCACTCACCGTTGTCAAAATATTTGACATTGTTCCATCCTCAAAAAAATGACACGTGACACTACCACTCGAGTGATCCCACATTTCCTTTATGGAATCTTGTTGAACATGCTCATGATTCAATGATCTTTCCTTCTCATGAGAATATAGTAAAGGTGGTGGTGCTTGTTGTGTGGTGCTTGTGGATGATAGTTGTGTCGTCGTCGCACTTAGAAAGGTCATGACAAACGAGAACTCCTCTTCGTCATTGTGATGATGATGGTCGTCTCCTTTTTCACTCCATAAATCATCACGACCATTGTGGAGAAGATGATTGAATTTTTCGAAAAAACCAACCACAGAGGAGTTTTGAGGAGAATCCATCGTTGTGGTGGTCATGATGTGGTGATTATGTTGATCGTGATGGGATTGAGAATAATGATGATGGAGATTGGAGAATGAATGTGAGGTCCTGAGAAGGATGGAGGGTAAGTGAGTGTCGTCGTCATCATAATGGTCACCACTATGGATTTCAATTGTCTTTTCGTCCGGAATGTCAAATTGAAAGAAAGGGTTGCTGTTGTGTGAGGAGGTCATTGGTGGTTCCTAGCAATGATCTATTATTTTGTGATCAATATTTGGTGGTGTTCGGTTTTTATTAATCACCATCTTGTGGAATAGTTTGAATTTCCAGCAGAAATGTTCCGTGAATGTCATCCATTAGGAAGTGTTTATTTTTTTGAGTGACTTCTGTCACAAGAAAGGAAAATTGTCATCATTCACTTGTGTGGCACTCTCAAGTTAACATCGGTCATCTCCTCTCCACGTGAATGCTTTTTGAACAGGTGGGAACAAGGCAGAAAGCAATGCCATCACCAAATACACAATGTACAGACAAAACATGAACACACCAAATGCTTTTGGAGCTCTAAACTTTAGCAATGGAATAATGATAATAGATGCAAGTAAGGAAACAATAAGGAAAATGAAACTTAAATTCACAGTTGGATCTGAATCTAAGCTGAAACAAAATTTGGTGAGTTGTGTGGGGGCAAAGGTCAATGCCACAAACAATCCAATCAGAAGGTTCAGCATTGGTCCACCGAAGATGGCACCAAGAGCCATGGAAGGATAACCCTGTCGGGAAACCACAACATCTGCAATCATGTCTGATAAACTATTTCCCCAACTCAGAACTGTAATGGCAAGAACTGAGCTTGGAATTCCAATGATGGTTCCTAATGCTTCCAATAAGGACAAGAGTTCGTTAGCCACAAGGTAAATCCAAGCAGTGCAGAGCACAAATGCATACACCACGAAAATAGGCATGTACTTGGGTGGCTGTTTTCTTCTTGAAGTGAAGAATATTATGATGGAAACAATACATCCAACCATGATGAGTAAAACTGCCACTGGAAATGCATTGTTGATCAGATATATGAATTTGTCATAGCCAGCACAAACCAATAGAACAAGAGGTGAAAATATTGGAATACACATCGCAAACCATTTGTTCCATTCTGTTTCATCACTCTTGGGAATTGTAATATTTCTTAGTAAGACCCAATACCATTCCACAAATATAAACATTAACTTTTCATACCATTTCTTTTCGTTCCATTCGATGCTATCTAAAAACTTGTTGAGGTATCTTTTGAGTTTTCCTTCTTCTGGCTCTTGATTGGAAGTCTCTTCTGGATTCTCATTGGGAAATCCAGAGTGATCTTCCACTTTATAATACTGGGAAGATTGTTCTTCATTGTCCTTATGAAAGTAATCAGTAATGACATAATTGTTTTGTTGTTGATGATTTTCTGAGCTCCTTTTCTTGTAGTCAATAATACCTGCTTTTGGAATAAAGAAACGACTGTGCATGTTGTTGCTATCAGCTCTGGTGGTTTCTTTGAATTGCACATCCCGAGCGATTGTTTTTGTCCAACCAACGAATTCCTCTTCGTCAGACTCTTCACCCTCTTCTTCAATGACAGGGCCAAAGGATGAATCACGAGCTGTGACATTTGCCTCAGTGGACGTCGAGGGTGTTGCGGCACTGATCTCACAGCTGTTATTTTCTTGAGAAACAGGAGAAATTAATGTCTCCTTATTCACGTCATCTTGATTAGTGTTAACGTTGTTGATCAGGGAATCCTTCAGTTCGACCTTTATCCCTTTTGTCCTTTGAAGAACTTTTTGTTTCTCTTCTTTTCGTTTTTTGAGTCGTTTGTAAATGACTCGTCCAACGATTACTGTGACCACATAAGCCACATAGATGATTAAACATAAAATTGCCTCCCAAATGTAAACCCGCCCATCAATATAAAGGAAAAAAGTATAAGACACACTCACAAGATAAAACAAGGCATCTCGCAAGAAAGGTCTTCTGGCAATACCCTTCACATTGGAGAATAAAGCAACAGAGCCCATCACCACACTTGTGACAAACATTCCAGCCCCAATGGGTTCTCCAACTCCAAAGGCGACATTTCCCGAAAACATTCCGACAATCTTTGGTGATGTAAATGTATAATGTATAAAAAATATTTGTAGATTCCAAGTGAGTTAATCTTATCGTTACATCAAAGATTCAAATTAAACTTACAATAGAGCTCAAATCGGGCGCACCATTCCCCAAAGCGAGTAATGTGACACCAGCAAGGTTCGAAGACATCCTTAGGTACTGAGAAATCTTGATCAGAGAGGGAGAAAAATAGGCTTCGGCCGTGTCTCCTAACAAGTAAAAGAATATTAGAATCAAAATAATTGCAAATATATAAAAAACTGGTTGTGCCTCATGTAGTGCTGTACATTCTACCATTTGCAAATATCTATTGTCAGCGTCACAGCCAGATCCATTCCAGTTAAGATAAAAACAACTTAGATTGCTTGGAACAGTAGAAAACTCGCAATTCTAGTGATGATTATTTTTAGATATATGGCACATTATGGAAATAATCAAAATGAAAAGATCAAAAATTCAGACATACCTTTGAGGCGTTAATTGCCAGAAAATAGGAAGCATACGGATTATCATCCGTGCTGTTGTTGTCGGTGTTGTTGTCTGTGGAAAGGGCGAAAAAGTCATTCAACGAAGGAATTATGTGCATCATGGGAGTTTTCATCTCTTGATGACCCAATTGAAGCACTGACGGAAACTCTTCCAAAGATGATGATTGTTTCTGAGAACCCGCGATTAAATTCACCTTGAAGTTCCATAAGCCTTGCGTTTTAAGGGAAGGAAGAACCACACCTCCCACCACAATCATTACGGTCGAGATGATTAGCAGAGAAATTAGTTTTAGGCTCCACCATTGGAACTTGTGTTCCCTCCGAGCCTTTGTTCCCACTAAAATGCTCACCATGATGAATTAATGTTTACCTTAATAGTTTTAAAGAGAAAATTTGATGATGATATTAAGGGATGCCTTTGAAATCCTTTGAAATCACCACCAGCAGGTCCTTTTCCATTAATTTTGTAATTAATATTTTTTATGGTTTGGAGCTGCATGGTTCAACTTTAAATAGATATTTATTTTCTATAAATTCTGCTTTTGGAACACTTGCAAAGACAAGTTGTTATTTGTTATACCTCTCCTTTATTCTCATCATCCACAACGTTTGAAATCCATCTATTTAAATGTTAGAGGTACGTTCAATAGGTTGGTCACGAGGTCCAACTCGCAGTTGATCTTTTCCTTGAGAAATGTTCGATTTTTCACTTTCTTTTCTTCCGCCCACATCGACGTATTGACCACCAGAGGCTGACAAGTTATTGGCAAGATTTCCAGCAATGTTTTGATCCTCGCCACCTCCCATCATTTTCTTTGGGGCATTGAAATCGTCTGTCTTTTTGATTCCTTCCATTCTTGGAGTGTGTTGCTTTTTGAGAGTGTTGAAAAGGTGAGACAAGTTGTTGATTTTTGTGAAGTGAGAAAAAAGTTCATGATTGAAACAACAACTTCAATTCGACCTGGAAAAACATTCGAGCTCGACATTACCATGTAAGGGAAAAAGGTAAAGTTGGTGAAAATCCTAATTCATGTTCGAAAATTTTTTCCATGTCCACCTGTTCCTCTCGAAATACTCGAAAATTGATCTTGGTAGTCCATCTCTTTTTCATTGCTTTGAGATTTCAAGATGAAAAGAGCTTGTTGTTACATGATCATATCCACATCTTCATTCAAAAATAAAATATCAACATCTGATAAATGGTTTGCTGCTATTAAAACTCTATTCATAAAAGGAAAACATAACGATAGAGAAGTAGAGAGGGTATAAACGACAGAGTGTGAAATGCCAGCACTAATAGCAAAGGTCTTCTTCTTCTTATTTCTGTCATGCTTTTTCTTGCCAAACATTGGTTCCAAATTAATCTCTGTGAAACGATCGTATTGTGCTCCAATTTTAAAAAACGCATAATCTGACGTGTCGCCTGTTCCAAAAACTCGCATATCGGTTGTCAGTAAAATGGAATGATAGCCTCCACATGAAATCGATTGAGCAATTCCATTAAATTGTGTAATCTTTGTTGGTGTGCAAATTTGTGTCCTATGATTACAGGAAATTTGACAAAAATTGTTGTAACCTTACAAAATGAAACAATCGAAACATTCAAATAATTAGGGCCGTTATTGCGAATACAATGAAGTGACAAGTAACGATTCAAGTAATTGATATTGACTTGCAAATTATTCTAATAAAAACACAAACCTAGTACATATACATCATTTCTACAAGTAATTACTCCCACAAAAAACAATCCACAAGAAAAGTCGGCAATTTCTTCCTTTAAAAATTCAGGGCTGGACATTCCAACTCGAATAATATTGTGGTTATCTCGCTGATATTGTTCTCCACATCCACAACATCCATAGGAATTGTCTCCAAATGCAAACAACTTGCGATCAGCAGTCATAAAAATGGTTGTGTTATAGGTGGCCTTAATATTTGTTATTGTTGTGCATGGGGCGTGTAGGCGTTCAAGCTGTGCTTTGTAATCAACTTCTGTCATGACAACATCTCTATAAACTCCAATTCCACATTGCCCACTGTAATTTCCTCCACTATTCATGTAAAAGTAAATGTGCAATTATTAAAAAGATCGCAAAAAAATGTGCAATAATTAGTGAATTAATTGTCACACAAGTTGTGCATGAGTACAATTTCCAAAATAGAACAAAAAATTCAACCCAAATGCAATCTTACCTTGAAAACATTCTTCCATCATTGGTAATGTACACTGAAAAATCACATCCAGAACAAGCCAACTTGAATTTGGTTGTTGGTTCATTGGGAATGACAATTTTTCTTAATCCAAACGCTCTGCTGATATGAAATCCTTCAAAATTCATTTGTTTCCTATCGTTGTCACCACAACCATATATTTCTCCATCTTTGGCAAGGAATAATGTGTGTTTAAATCCAATGATTACCTTCTCCATTGGTTTTTCACTTCCTCTGACAATGCATTGTGGAAAGTCAAGAAATTCTTTGGTTGGATTTTTCAATTTCCAATCTTCGACAGCATCTTTGGTCATACCATTGGTGCACTTATCCACCTTGCCCAACACGTAGACCGAGCCGTCCACTGCAAACCCAAATTCGTCCAAAAATGGAAACAATATGTGAAATAGGTCATCATGATCACACCAATGATCAGTTTTAGGACATTTATGAATTCAATAATTTTTGAGCAACAAAATCATCAAATATTGAATTTCGATCGGAAAATCGGAACCGGAAAATGTTATTAATAAATATCATCATCAAATCAAAAATATCAAATATTTGTTGTGAAGAATCATCAAGAAAATACAACAAATTACAACATTTTCAAATAACTTAATATTAAACTCACCCGCAATGAAAAACACCAATCGATCGGTTCCTGCCACAATCTCCTTCACTCGAATATTTCTTTCTTTTAAATTTTGACTCAACAGATTGCTATAAGTAAAAAAGGGAGTGTTCGGACTCATACATTCCTCTTGTGATGATGAATGTGCAGCAAGTCCACTGGGTGGATGAGTATAATACTCCTCGGAGAGAGCTATCAAAGAATGCATTGAAGTGAGAGAAGAGAACTTGAGGTAAATTTTTATGGATGCGAAACGGAAAGTTAAAGGACCAAAAATGTCGAAAAACGAAAGAAGCAATTTGTATTATTGTTATGATCAAATGGAGCTGAAGTACAAAAGGGGAAGGTTGGCAACCGTCTCTCACCTTGTTAATAAACTATTTGAACCGGTTCAAAATTGGAAAGTGATTTGTGCAAACATTTTTCATCATGCATGATCGTTCTGATTATTCAGAGCAACACAGTAGGCCAAGTGTAACCATGGTGTGTACACATTTTCTCCTGTGAGTGAACTTAATTCAAAATAGAGAAAATTATTGGTAAATATCTTGATTCTAGATCCTCCATATTTGTGCAAAAATTGGGTAATTTTCTCGTTGGATACATGCCGTTCTTTGTCACTTTTCATTCCACACACATAGACATATGTATCTTGTTCTTGAAGGCATTTTTCAAATAAATGCTTGTTTTCAAACAAGTCCATGGTCTCACATTTGTTTGCCTGTTGTTTGAAAATGTATTCCTCGAATATTTCAATCATTTCATCAAACGACTCTTGTCTGTTAAGGTCAAAACATAAAATTATGCCCTTGCATGTTCTCAAATAAAGAGGAATTAGAGGGAAGTATCTCTTAACACCAGAGGTATCCCAAATACTTTCAGAAATAATTGGTACAAAACGATTCATAATGTAACTATCAGTTTCTGATGATATGGAGTCATCATCTTGGGAATCATTGCTCGAGGATGCAGCATGTGGAAGTGTCACCTTAATATGTTTTACAGTATAGGAGGCACCAATAGTGGTTTCCATGTATTCAATCTTTTTGGATCTAGACTTGTAGATCTCTGGTGTCTCTCCATTGTTGGCATCTTTGAGCATGAGAATCCATGAACTTTTACCAGTACCCGAGCCTCCAACCAAGCAAACCTTAATTTCAATCATGCTTAATCGATATTCTACGCTTTGAGTATTTACATTGTTGTAAAAAGTACAATAATTATTCCATGGACCTTTCGTATAACCATGATAAATCGCTCTGTAAATATTCTTCCAGCTCGAACGAACAATATTGGTTTTTTCAGTGGTGAATGGAGATTCTTCAATGAGCTCTCGCAGCGAGGCGTGATCAATGAATGATGAACCAATTCTAGATTTTTCTTGTTCTACCATTTCTCCCAAATTTAAATCTCCATTCTCATTGTTGATGACATATGGATACCGCACCCACAAAAGTGGATGTTCTGTCCATATGTATCGAAACGTTCGGCTCACATTTCCCAACTTGATCAAATCTTCTGGTGTCAGATAGCTCAGTATCTGAAACATAATTTCAAATGGTACCTTTTGTTCGATTTGGCTTGCAGAAATATAGTGGGTTGATTTTTGGTGGTGTCTCTTGTTGTGATCTTTCTCGTCTTGAGGTATGGCACCTCTATTTTCAAATCTAGTACGCAAGACCTCCAGGTAAAGCTCTCTTCGATAGTCACGTGAGGTTCTCTCGAGAGATTTTCTTCTCTTCTCATTCAAATACATATTTGAGTTGGAAGAGAATCTACCATCTGATTGGTTGAGACAATGTAAATGATTGATACCAGCTGAATTTAGAAGAGGTGATGAGGAAGAAATGTCCCTACTGTTTCTATCTGATTCAAATGGATAAAAATGATTGGATGATGAGGAATTGATGGATGCATGAGGATTGGAAGATGAAGAGGACTGTGAACCAATGAGGAATGCTCTTCCTCTTGGTCGATGATAGGAAGGGGAAGGGATATTAAGGTACGTACTCGATGAGGTTCCAAGCCCAATCGAGAAAGGATCAGTATCCATGGTGGTACTACTCGCTGTAGTAGTAGTTGTAGAACTGCCCATGATGAGAGAAGATGGAACAGATGTGGGAGCGTCTGAGTTGGGGGTTGTGGCAGTGAGATGAGTAAGGGACTGAGGTGATGTGACACCATTTTCACGGTGGTTTTTTTTGGGAGATGTATGATTGGTGTGAATATTTTGTGGGGAAGTGGTGGCAGTGGTGGTGGTGTTGAATGCAACTGAATGGGTGTTAAATGCCAAGCTTGAAACATTCTGCTCTTCTTCGATGCTATGAGAGGTTGGAATGACAGCTTCATCATATTCATCGTCTGGTTTTTGGAAATGAAACAGTGAAAAAGCGAGCTCATAAAATTGAGGATCGTTCTCTGGATCTAATCGTATGGTCCATTCCAAACATTGAGAAGTATCATCAGTTGATAATGATGCATATAGATCCGTATTTGTTTGTTTTAGGTATCGAGAGGAAGAAGCTGACGATCGTGACGAGGTTGTTGGCATGAAACAGTCCTTGTATACATTGGGTTTCCAATAATAACTGTAATGTGTTTTAGGATACAAGGTGGATCGCAATTTTCTTCGTATGGATTCTTCATCATGATCGCTATCATGTTCGACATTATCATCGTAATGATGATGGTTGGTATCGACATGATTGGTCGTACAATGTTCTGTATTATAATTTTCGTCATCCTCCTCCTCGCTCTCTTGACTTTCATCGTCTCCAATTAAATCATCATTGAAATGTCTTCTTGAGAAGGATGTTGCAAGTAAGCCTGCTCCCAGTTTGCCTTTTGACTTTTGAGTTCGTCTTGTTGGACTCGATCGAGTGGTAATGGTCGAGGAGGATGAAGATGGAAGAGAAGCGACTGGGTGAATGGGCAATGAACAAGTTTTTCCATTCTGATGAGGAGGATGAGAAGGGTTTCCCAAACTGTTTTGTACCGTGTTAGGGATGATGGAATTGGCATCGGCGCCCTGAGCCACAGGCATGGATGATCGGAAGGTAGAGATCATGTGGGATGTATCGCCATGATTCCATTGTTGTTGCTGTTGTTTGATTCCTCCTTCTAATGCTCCTCCTCCTCGTGGTGAGTTGTTGGTTGATGATGATGATGATGGTGATGAAGCTGCTGCTACTGTTCGGCCAAGAGTTCTTCTATTGATGGGAAGGGAGGATGAGGCATTCATATCTTGCACTTCATCCGAGTGCGTGATGGAAGAGACCTGATGTTGCCCCATCAGTTATGGTGGTGTGTGTGTTGGTGTATTATTGGTGATGATGAAGTGTGTTGAAAGGTTTGCTATTGATGGTGATGCTAGTAATAGTAAATAAAAAAGGTTGTTAATATAATTGTAATTAACGAACTAGCTCCAAAATTGTGTTGTTGTTGAATTGAAATGAATGAATTCGCATAACAAAATCTGAATATAATTATGTATAATATTTCAAAGATTGCACAATCTCTTCAACCAATGGTCAACCGAAAATTAATATTCTATTACCAACACTGAGAGAGAACACAACAATGTTGTCGCGAGAATGACATGCACGCTCTCAAGCCTCTGTGTTTGGTAGCTTGCTGTTGTTGTTTTCAAAAGAAGAAGAGATCTTTAGTCTAGCGGTGAACTCTCAATCACAAGAAGGATGAGGAGGATGCAAAGATTCACAAAAAAAGAATGCACTGATTTTTTCCTTCGCGTCGGCGTCGAGTGTTGTTCCCGTACGGCGTAGCAATTTCGAATGAACGAATCAGGAGAGTTTTGTCTGGATGAGTTGTCAGCTGAGCAGTGTTGGTCAGTTGCTTTCATGGATTGCAAGCTTGATTTGGAGATGCAGCTCATGAGATGGAGGAAACGCACCAGCATGAGAGAAGTTTGACAATTTCAAAACTGATGTTGTGATGGAAACAATTTCAAAGGTCGTTGATGGAGGAAACTGCCGATTGCAATTTGAATGAACTTGTTCAAAGCAGGTCAACCTAACTGTCTATCAAAGTATAATTGTTGTTGTATGCACTGGAAATCCAAAGCTCTCCAACAATCACAAACCATCAATGCCCTTCTGTTGTATTCTCAAAGCAATCCTGTCATCCATGAACACTGTGGATTGGTTGGAACGTTAAAAAAAATTGCTGAAAATCATCTTTGGGGGAATTCGATTGGTTGATTCGTTCATTCTTTTTTTTTTCATCACGGCCATCACGACGACATCTTTGGAGAAGATTAAATACTTTTAAAAGTACTACCACCACCACCACCACTACCACCACTACATCATTGCCGTATCATACGATAAATTATCTGACCATCATTGAATTTTCATTTTTACCATCCTACATTACTCTCCTCTTCGTTTTTTGAATCATCACCCAAAAACTCAAAATGACTGGCTCTGGATCGTCCGATGCACAATCAACCTCACAACTACAATCCTTCCTGCATAGCTTTGGATATATTTTCCTTTCCTTCTCTTCCTCTATATCCATCATCTTTTGCAACAAGTACTTGTATCAATACTACAATTTTCAAGCAGGTACCTTGTTGATGGGTTTCCACTTTTTATTCACTGCTGTATTCAGTTATGCACTTGCACAGGCTCATAACATCTTCCCTAAATATAAAGCATTGGAAATGTTCAAGATGAAGAAGTTGGATTGGTCCTCTGCTTTCATTATGGGCTTGTTATTGGCTCTCTCTGTTTTGTTCAACAATTTGAGTTTACAATTTAACACTATTGGTGTTTATCAACTTTCCAAGCTTGTGATTATGCCAACCATTTTGGGATTGAGCTATTTGTTTTATAAGGAGACTGCTTCAAAGGAGTTATTATTATCTGTGGTTTTGATCATTATTGGTTTGGCCATTACTGTGACTGCTGAAGTGAGAATTACATTCTTTGGTACTTTTACTTGTTTCTTGGCCATTTTGGCTACTGCTGTTCAGCAATTGCTCCTTCAAAGAAAGAATAAGGATCTAAATGCTAACCCATTTCAATTGCTCATCTATCAAGCTCCTATTGCCTCTGTGATTGTTTTGTTGTGTGCTCCTTTCATTGATGGAACTGACGTCATTGCCTACGATTGGCAACAAATGACTTCTGATCGTTCATACTTTGTAAGTTGATTTGTGGTGTGATTTTGTATAATTATGTTGACACGATCTCGTTTGAATGTCATACACGTGAATTTTTGGAATTATTGGAAATTGCTTTTGCAACATTAATATTGTTTTTCGGGATTTTAATGTGACCATCACATTGGATTTGTTGATTAATTTAACACAAAATTTGCAATGAACATGGTGGAATTGAATATGGTTGGTCAACATGATAATTTCTGTTGTCCTGTCTGAACAACAGTCCTTTGTGTTACTCTCATGCTTTATTGCCTTCTATGTGAATTTGGGATCGTTCTTGGTTATTGGTAAACTCTCTGCTTTGACTTATCAAGTGGTTGGACACTCCAAGACCATTGTTATCATTTATGTTGGTTCTTTGATTTTCAACACTCCACTCAACTGGACCCAATTCTTTGGAGTTGTCATTGCCCTTGGCGGTACCATTTACTACTCTTACATTAAGATGAAGGAACAAAAACCAGCAATTGTAACATCTCCAAAAGAAGTTGACACTCCAATCGCTACATCTGTTGGCAGGGATGAAGTGACGACCGAGACTGACAAGACGGAAGAGAAGGTGTAATTACTCTTTCGGTTCGTGATATTCATCAATCAATGCCAAAGTGTTATTATTATTATTATTTATTTATTATATTAAAACATTTTCACACATGTGAAATATAGACTTGTTTACCACAATTGGAGAATTTATTTACATTGTAACGTCCAAGCATATTCAACATGCAGCAATGAGAGTGGTATATGCTTGGTTCGCCTGCTTCATTCATTAAGCTGCAGTTTGTTCAAACATTCGCCACACGATCAATAATGAGGCTCGTCGAGAGTTTTAAGGAACGCTGTGTCTTCTAAATTGATGCCAGCATAACCCATGGTATCAGTCTCCTTTCTTTGTTTTCTCATATTTTGCTCTTGCCATGAATTCTTTTGTGACTCTAATTGCTCTCCAATGAGTGGTATATTCTTTAGATTGGAGGATAACGTTTCTCCCACTTTGGAAAGGAAAGGTTGTTCTTGATAGTGACGAAGCTCCTTCTTTGTCATGGGATGCCAAACATGATCCTTTGGAGCTGTTTATAAAGAGATTGAGATATTAATGCAATTGTGAATGGCTCCTGCGTTACATCTTGTTAACTTACCATGTTGTTTGTCCCATTCATCAATGAATTTAATATGATCAGTTTTTACCATTTCTTTGTGTGCTTGTTAAATAACAATGAAAGTATGTATTCAGATGCTAGTAATTATTGACAATGTGAAAGTAGTTGTTTTTTTTGTTTAGAGCAAGCCCAAATTAAAAAGTATACCATCTTGGAACATGTGCCTACTCTTTTGTATAATTTCCCAATTTGTACACTCCTCGATATGTCTCTCATTAAAAATTCACTTCCTCTTTGATCTTACTTCACTGTACGGGAAAGTTGCCTTATTTTCAAAGATGTTCTCTTCTAATAACTTGTCAGAGCTTCCGATTCATCCTCTTTAATATTTTCGATTCGATACTTGTGGCCTGGTTGAAGCCAGTAATAAACATTTCCACTGGAGGTACTTTTTGTAATTTCACAAGGATGAAATCCCTCTGTAACGAGAGTCAATCCACATTGGTTGCATTTGAATTGATAGTTGTGAATAGTTCTCCATGAAGATTGTTTGGATTCTCCTCCTTCATGAAGTGAATTCGAGTCATTGGAAATGCAACTAACATTTGTTTGTGTCTTCATAGGAAGAACTGAACGAACTTCATCATGTCGACACTCTGTGATTCTTCTCTTCATTTTCGAGCTCGACATGGTAGAGAAAATTCGATCAAATATAAAACCCCGACAACATGTATTCCTACGTTGCAATTCACTCTTGAATAACAAATAAAATGCTTTAAAATCATGTATGGGAATGATTGAATATTCACTCCAATTCGGAACTGCTAAACGATAATGTCCATTTTCATTAATACCGTAAAAACTGAAGGAATTTTGATGGTCTTTCCGGAAAGCCTTGTTCATTAAGTGATGATTAGTATTATTGTAATTAAGGCTGTTCTTTTCCTTCACTTCATTATTTTCCAAATGATTTTTATAAAAATCATCATCATCCTTCAAGATTAATTCTTTAAAATCTCTTCTTAATATAAAATTCATCAAATAAGAACCATGAATCAGTTTGTAATGATCCCTATTCAGCAATGCAATAGAAAGGAGTAAATCTTTCACTTCAAGCATTTCTAATATGTGAATCCAAACATCCCGAACACTCATTACCGCCTGCAACTCGAGTGTTTCCATTTTTTTGTGCTCTTTTTTCCAAAATTGAATCAACCACCTTCTTATTTTGGTAAATTGAGCAATCCAGACGTCGATTGATCGAGATACGTTTGAAAATAATTAAATATCAAATCCACTCGAGTCATTAATCACAAGAGCATTGGGAATGAATCGTAAAATTTCTGGAATGAATTTTTGAGAATGGAAGAATGATTTTCACATGACACACACACAAAGAATACATCCGTATTGGGATATTGGTAAATTCTTTGAAAATCAGTGTCATAATAGTGTCACTGATTCGTGTTGTAATTATGGTTAGTATGGAGATGCAATAATCAATTAAATTGAAAATGATATTCTTTGATGATGATTTAACTCACCCTATTTGAATGGAAAGTTCAATACACAGTCACAATGTTGAGAGGTCGATGAGATGCATCTCCTGTAAATTCCTCTTTGCACAATCTCCATAATGAATCCTCTTGTGCCAACTCAAACACTGAATTGCAATTTCTATTCCAGCATGCTTTAGAAGAACGACAAGTTGTTCCTTACTAATTTCAACGACAATAAACCATTCCTGGTTCAAAACGAGAGAACGACGGTGATGAGGGCAATGCAGGATTTTTAAGTGTGACGAAATCCTGTGAGGCAAGATCATGAATTGTGACATTATCTCTCATGTTTGGATTAGTGTCCACACGAAGAGATGATAATGGTGTTCCAAGCCAATCTCGCGGTGATGTCTGAAATTTCATTTTTCAACTCCGCGTATCACTTCTAACACCATTCTAAAAAGCGGACAATTTAAATGCTCTCGAATTACAGTTTCTCCTCACCGCTTAATCTTTCGAGTTCAAAATAAAAAAATCTCAATCATCCTCACCATCCTCACCATTTTCATACGTTTGAATCGAATGCTCATGAACAACAACACCTCTTCTTCTGCACTCATGAAAAAGATTGTCATTTTGACAGGAGCCAGCGATGGTTTAGGAAAGAGTGCTGTCCAACATTTAGTTTCCGATCATTTCAATTCCGAAAAGCAAGCAGTGCATGTCATTATGGCTTGTCGTTCAGAAGAGAAGGCACTCAATGCCATGAAAGAAATTGAATCTCACTTGTTGAACACCACTTCCTCTTCTTCCATAAAAGGAAGTATGGAATTTATGAAATTGGATTTATCGGATTTGGAAAGTGTGAAAGAATTTGCCAAGAAATTTCTAGAGAAGAATTTACCTTTGCATTCATTGGTGTGTAATGCTGGATGCTGGAGTTCTAATGATCGAAAAACGACCAAACAGGGATTTGAAATGACTTATGGTAAGTTTTGAGAGTGATTCCAACAACAATTATTTCAAAGGATGAACATTGCATTCCATTGGAATATATATTCACATGACGATGATGAATTCATGTCGTTATTAATACAAATTGAATTCTTCACACAATAATGATCAACATTATATCCTATACTGAACCATCACTACGACAACATGAAAATATTTGGACAGGAATCAATCATTTGGGTCATTTTCTATTGGTTCATCTTCTTCTCGATAAACTCAAACAAAGTGCTCCCACACGAGTGGTCATTGTTGCTTCCAGTCTCCATAAACGAGGAAACATTCAAGAGCTTCTTCAAGATCCTAATTGTGAACATTCCAAATTCTCTGGAAATCAAGCTTATAATAATTCCAAATTAGCCAATGTTCTTTTTGCCTATGGTTTAGTGAGAAGATTGTCACAAGAGTCTGATTCTTCTTCCTCATCAACAATAGGACAATCATCGTCAACCTCTTCTTCCAACAACAACCACAATACAGCCAATCATCTTCCTCAATGTGGAGTGAGTGTCTATGCATTGCATCCAGGAGTGGTCAACACTGCCTTATTGAGAGAAGCAATCCCATCGTGGATTAAACCATTGACTTCACTCTTTTTCCAAACTCCAGAATATGCGGGTGGATGCATTGCGTATCATGCCATGGATTCAAAACAAGAGGGAGTGACAGGCATGAAATTTTATGATCAATGGAAGGAAAAGAAGAGTGTGAAGGATAGTTATCAAGAAAAGTATCAGGATGAGTTGTGGGAAATGTCCATGACTCAATTAACACCTTATTTGAAAGCGGATTGAGAATAATGACTCCGCGAAAGGAATTTGAATGTAAGATATTCTGTGAATGATTCTGTCAACAACAACCAGCACAATCATAAACATTCATCATCTCCACCAATAATCGAGTAAATGCATTATTAATAGTGCAGTATACTTTGAGATTCTTTGGGTCGACTCGGCGAAATTGAGACTTCAATTAATTATCAATATTTATCAACTCCAAAAAAATGGCTCAACATATTGGCAGTTCCTCTCAATTCGAAGAAACGGTGAAAAATCAATCCTCTGAGAAGGTCATTCTAGCAGATTTCTATGCCGATTGGTGTTCTCCATGTCGTAAAATTGCTCCGGTCGTGGAGGAATTGGCCTCTACCTATCAACATTGTATGACCGTAGTGAAAGTGAATGTGGATTCTCATGAGGAACTGTCCGATAAATATGAAGTACGACAAATGCCAACGTTTGTGTTTATCAAAGATAATGAAGAGGTGGATAGATTCATTGGAAGTAGTGAAGATACTCTTCGGGAGAGAGTGAAGAGGAATTGTTGATTGTATAATATTTTCTAACGGATGATGAAAAAAATTAATTTTGATTTTCTAATGGCCATCGTGGTGATGATGATAATATGAATTAGGAATACAAAAATTACAGAAAATTACCAACGACATTCTTCCGATCAAAAAACAATTATTTCTTCTTTTTCTTTCGTCTTGAGGATGTTTTGTCGAGCTCGACATCTTTCGACCTCTTTTGCGGACTAGTGGTCAATAAATTATTTTCTGTGTAAATGTTGTGAGAATGTTCAAAATCTCTTCCATCTCCAATAGTGTTGCTGCCACTACTACCACTGGCTATTGCTGATAATTGCGTCGTGGTGATGTTGGTCGTGTTGGTGGAACTCTTTTCTTCCAAAAATATTGAGCTCATGTCAACACTAATCTGAGAAGTATTGTGATGACTAGTTGAGGAAGAATCAAAGCTGCAGTTCATATCCATCAAGAGGGTACTGTCGTTCATGCTCATGCATCGGTCATCCATCATGGAGTCGCATGTGGTACCGTCATAAATGGATGAAATGTTCAAATGACCTAATTGATCACACGATGCAAATAAATCACCTTCATTGCTAAAGCAAACAGAACGAATCGCCGATGAATGAGCTGGTTTGATCCGAGTGGTAAAATTCGTTCTCTTATTTGTGTTGGGAGTGTGAATGGCAAAGTTCCAAACGTATAAATTTCCATCTTTGCAACCTTTCACCAAATGACCTGTTTGCAAATGAATCGTAGGTACAACGTTACAAGATTGAACGGAAGTGTCATCATAATCGGAGTAATATTTGTGTGAGAGAGTGCACAGACCAGTCACATTCATAGAGTTGAGTTCATTCTTATTATTACCATTAATTCCACACAATTCATGTATTCGCCAAATCTTACTACAAAAAGGTGATGTGGACAACAAATGTGAATCGTCCAAGAATTGAATGTCAAAAATCTTTTCCGAGACTCTATGTGGTATGAATGGTTCCACATACATTTGTGTGGTCGAGTCATAATAATCGGAGGACTCTACTTCTAAAGTTCCTCCAAAACTTGTTATGGCTGCGCTTTGTTTCGATTGTCTCGATTTTGACGTGGCAGACCAAAATCCAAACAATGAAGATCCTGAAAAACTATCATCACTATCCTCACTTTCAGAATCGGCATCATTGTAAGTGGAGGCAGACGAACGTAACTCGTTGAATTTTCCATTCTGAATAATTTCACAGACATGACTCGATAATTTCCTTAAATCCCAAATTTTGATACAGCTCTCGGAGCAAGGTGTTGTAATGACTTTTTGAGAGCAAGTAAGCATGTAATGATTACTGTTGGGCATCCAACAACACGAATTGACATATTCCTTAATGTTTAAGGAAAATACAAATTTTGAGGTTTGAGGTGACCATATTTTCACAGTCTTGTCCATCGATGAGCTCATAAATAAATTTTCAAAGGTGTTCTTCTTCACATCTGTCAAGTAATTAGTGTGACCTTCGAATTTTATGGTTGGATGATGACTTCCTGTCACTTGTCGGCACAAGTCATAAAAAAACAAGGTTGAGTCGTCACTCGCCACCAAACATGCTCCGCTCTTTGTCGTGCAAATTCTATTCACAAAGGACCTCATAGGTATCGAAAATTTCAAACAAGGTTTTTCAATTACTTTTTTAGAGCTGTTGCTTCCACCACTGTGGCAATAGTCTCCAATGGAAAATAATTGAATTGATCCCTTGGCATCTCCAGCCACAAGAACAGGAGGAGACATGGAAATACCACACCTCTCCATAAACAGCATGCTGGTAAAACCCATTCTTCCCTTGTAATGGAAAGACATGGCCGGAGAGAAACGCCCATCCCTCTTTTTTGAAGAGTTTTTTAATTTCTTTGGAGTAAGATTACTACTAGTAGTACAATGACGACCATTGCTGATCATTGATCCTTTCGAAGGAGAGTTCAAAGTATGCAAAGAATTTGAAAAGGTAGAAGAAGAAGAGGAGCTTGTGATTGATGATGGAGAGAATGGCGAGAATGGAGAATAAGGTTCCAATGAGGAAGAAAGTGGCGTGCTTATGGTTGCATCACCTGAAGAAGCGAATTCCTCTAAATTGGGTATCAGTCGGGTCTGAAGCAAGGCTTTGCTACACACTTTTCTGTAATGAGCTTGTTGATAATTCATTCGAAAATGTTTCTCGAGAGGAATGAATTTTCGGAACATGAGTTCATGATGGAGAGCGAAGGAAGAGTCTTCTTCTAACGTTATGGATTGAGAAGAAGAAACTGTTGATGATGATTGATGTTTTTTGGCTAATCGGGACGAATAGGAAATATAGGAATCCAGACGATAAGGCTTTGATTTCATTTCGGAAGTAGTGTCATCAGTATTGGGTGGCATGGGATCAAATAGAGAAATGGAGTCTTCGGATCGTTGGCTATGATGACGAATGGTGGCTGATTGCTTTTTCACTCGTCTCTTAACAACAGGTTTCAAGGGAGAGTTAAACATTTTTTAAATGTGATTGATAACTTTCAAATTTAAATTATGGTGTTAAAATTGTAACGGTCATTTCCATATTTATCCATTCATTTCGGCATCGTCATCTTCATCGACCACTTCATTGTTCGATTCGAGATAATCTTCCACAACATCTTCCCATTCGTCTTCGTCTTCGTCAATCAAGTCACTTCCAGGATTTTGCACACCAGATTGTGACAACTTTTGTTTGATAAGGTTCAATTCATCTTTCACTTCATTCAAAAACATGCCATCTTCTTGAATTTGTTTTCCAATCTTTAGGGCCTTTTCGAGATACTTGATTGCAACATCGCTTTGGCCTAACGAGTCGCAACAAATTCCCAACAGGTACCACAAGTCAACCACTTGATCGAATTGGTCCTTCAATTGTTCCAAAATTGTTTTTGCCTCTTGATGCATTTGCAATTCAATGAGATTCTTTGCTGTCGAGAGTTTAAAGTCATAGCCCATGACCAAATCATTGAATGAAGAATCTGTTGACTCTTTCAATCTGTTTCCTTCCTCGATCACTTTTTGAGCAACCACTTGCATGAACTGTTTTCCTTCTTCTGGTTTACATTGACACATTCTCAAATGAGCTAACGTTTGCAACAATCCAACATCCCAGTTTTGAATGGGAACGTTACGATAAAATTCTTGTGCCATTCCAACACATTTTTCACATTCTTGTTCTGCATTGGGTTCAAAACATAAATCGGTCATGTACAGTTCACATACTGAGCAAAGGCCTTGAATATATAATTGTTTAATTTCCTCAATATTTCCTGAATTAGAATTCAATAATTCTTGCATGACTGTGAGTCCTTGTGAGAAATATTGAGCACTCTCGTTAGCTTCCGAAACTTGACCCAAATACATGAGTGATGGATAATGCTTTGGATTTACTATCATTAAGTTAGTCCAGCAATAATATTGATTTTAAAAATTGAGCAAATCACACCAAGTCGTCATTCAATAAATTTGAAGCAATGATTGAGAAACAAATTTTCGTATATACGGAGTAGATATTTCATGATTGTTGAAGAGAACACAAAGTTGATTCAAGCGGAACGCATTTTCGTATAATCAATGATGATGATATAAACTCCATGAACACATACCTTGAACAGCCTGTTGTAAGAAATGTTTAGCGTTCAAAGAATCTCCATTCTGTAAATACACCTCTCCCATCAGGAATAACAAATCCACCACTCTCGGACTTGATGAGAATTGTTTTATCGTCTTGTTCAATAACTTGATGCAATCATCAAACATAAATTGTTCCTTCCACATCATGACCTTCTCCACTACATTGTCAATGGTGTTAGGTCCCGATGACGAGGATGCCGACGATGATGATGATGAAGCCTTGCCACTATTTCTTGATGATGAGCTTCCTGCTCGAAAATTTGAAGTGTGTTTGCGTCGGTGTGAATGTCCAGGCATTTTTTCTCTCTCTTGAAATTCAACAATGCATTTGAACATTTCTTGACGGCAATACATGGTCACTTGGGATCCAACTCAAACAAATAAAGTTTATTGGAAAAAACAAGTGGCTAGTTTCGATGATGATGGGGGAGTCCAAATCCATGAAAGACATAACCTCTATCTCGATGTTGACCATCTAGTAAACGAATGCCACAGTTGTTAGGATTCATCTCCTTGTCGAACCATTCAGGACTAAGATCAAGCCACTGACCGTCGTGTGAAATTGTTTGAGCAAGCAAAATATTTATCATTAAAGCTCAACAAGTAAGAACAACAGATCAATAAACAAATAATAATTGAACATACCACTGAGAAAGTATTAAACATTATTGTCCTCAGTAATGTTAATAATATTCTCTACTTACTCTGTGTGAAGGATCGAACAGTGACACCATGTGACACTATAACGATATCATTAATGTATTCTTTTTCACTGTCTTCAATAAATTTATCAAACAGTAATTGTACTCGTTTAGAAACATCAACTATATGTTACATGATATTATTATGGACTTATATGAAACTGAACACAACTTGCCATACTTCACTTACATCTTGATTCGCCTAGAGGTGGACGAGCATAAAAACGACCTGTTGCACAAATATGTTTTTCAAAATGTCTAAATTCTTGAGGAAAACGATTTGCCAACTCCTCCAAAGGCACTCCTTCAAACAGGCCAAATTGTTGTTCCACAAGTAGAATGCTCTCCCTAATATATGGGGTAGGATATTGAAAAATTTCGAATATGGCTTGTCGTAAAAATTCCACATACCTTTGATCTTGAATGACATTGGATGCCTCTTTCATGATGTATTCAGCTGTCATTCTAGCTCTGTTATAAGTAGAATTCCATAATCTTACCCTTAATGGATAGGTGATAACTTTTTCATGAGGAACTTTCCCGTTTTGGATGAAAGATTGCTTAGCATCTTCTTCAGTGTCACTGTCATCATTATCAAACTTGAAATCTGTTGTTTCGTTTGAAATGTGTTTCACTGAGTTTGAAAACTTTCTGTTTGAAATGTCAATATATTTTAAATTGTGTTTGTCGATTTGTTCTTTCAATCGTTGATTCATTTCTTCATAGAATCTTCGAATATATACACCTGCTGCTTTCGCTTGTTCTTCTCCAATTTTGCTTAATGGTATTGAATGATCTGGTTTTTCTTGTAAGATAGTTTTTTGTACATTGGTGATACATTGTCCGTGACGAACCTTGGTGAGAGGTTAAATAAGGGATGATGAAATTGAATAAACAGTTCCAAAATTAAATGTGACGAATTCGAGAACATATTATTAGTTGTTCCAGTTGGAATGAATCATGTTCCATTTGAAATAAACCTTTAAAGTCACACATACTTACAAGTAAAACTCGAATATGATGACCCTTTTTGTTTAAATTCAATACATCCAACTTGATATCTTTTGGTTCAATTTCTTTACAAATTAATGGTTTTGGTTCTGATAATACTCCTCCTGTGGCATTTGCTGCTGAAGACATTGTCTGACTATGGTTCAATTCAGAATTCTTCTGGTCGATATTGTCACTTTTTTCATGCGTGATAACTTGTTGAGAACAAGAAGAGGAAATTACATCCTCCCCCACAGACAATGTCAATGCAACATCATGTTGAGATTGATGCATTGTTGATGACACCGATAAGGATGCCTCTCTTTGTGAGTCAACTTTCTGATGTGGTTCCGAAAATATTGATGATCCCGATAGAGAGCTTCCTTCACTCAACGACACGACAGATTCTTTCTCTTCAGAACTATCGCCATGATGATCAAAAGTATCGGCTAACATATCTCTCAAAACAGGAAAAGCAGGTGATTGAGTAATATCATGTTCAAAATGATCTTGAAATGGAAGGGATAAATTCGATGGAAATAATCGATTATGGGGAGGATGTTGGGAGGAATGATTCAAAGTGGTGGTGCTGTTGGTGGTGGTGGTTGTTGTTTCATACAATCTCTTTTTTGGAGTAGTAGAATACTCGGAATAACGATGAAGAGGAGATGGAGAATGGTTTGTAAAATGATGAATCGTTTGTGGTTGAAGAGGATGAACTTGTTGAGAGAAGGATGGAATTTGTGTAGCAGGAGAGGGCATCAAGAGAATTGATGGATCCTCACAAATTGAATGACGATTGGATTCTTCAATTTTCTCGCCATCTTGTTGTGGATGCAAATTGGAAATTCTCTCTTCATCACCATGATCAAGGGAAGATTCTTCCTTCTCCGATGATGATGAACTTTTAGGGGTGCTGAACTCGTCGGAGTTTGTGATGGTGTCAATTTTCAACAATTTTCTTGGGGGTGAGGAATGCATTATTTTTTTTTGAAAAACAATTCAACCTCCACTTGGAATTTAGAGTTTATGTTGGCCAGAAAATAATAAAAATCTTTGCTGAAACGAACACCAAGCGACGATTACAACGGTTTTCATTGAAAACTCTGAAGGTATTCAAACAGTTAATGTTCTTTTTGTTCTTGTTTAGGGAAAGTGCCATAATTACACGTAATGGAGGATCGGCATAAGATGGACAAACCATTAGCTGATTGTTCCTGCTGACTTCCAGAAAACCACAGTTCGAAGATTCCAGCTGAGAATGTATTTTCGGTTGTTCGACCCAGAATTTTGGAAAATTGATGTTTTTAGACTGCTCCTTGATGCAAAAGAAGTTTCTTTTAATATTAATTAATTGATGAATTTTCAGTAGTGTAAAGATAATTTATTAAAATGGTCATGTGAAAATATGTGAATTATCTGTTGGACATGGAATCAGACCCAATTTAGTTTATGTTTTATTTGGAGTATTTTTATTTTTGAAAATATTACTCTTAAAAAGGTATTTGAACAAAAACAGAAACATTTAACTTGCAACAAATACCACAACGAAATCAAACTTATTCAAAAACAATTGGCCACAAAGAAAACAAACTTATTCAACAACAATTTAAAATGTCAGGATCCCATGAAAGAACTCCCAACCACGCAGGCACAGTCTTGCGTTTTTACCCTCAAGACGTTTCGGTCACAGAGGACAGCAAAACTCTCCTTGCGAAGGTTGAACAATGTCTCGTCCCTCAAATCGTCGAGGATGGTCCTAAAGACAGCGAAATGTCCACCGTTGGACCACATGGAGAAATAGTTAAAATTTCCAAGATTAAAGATTTAAGAGATTTGTTTTCTCCTGAATTTGACATGTTGCATACCTTCACAGCAACAAGACTCACTGCAAATATGTGGCGCAATACTTTAGAGTCTTTGACACAAACCTTTGACGATCCAAAATTGAAGAACGCTGCTTCATATTGGGATAACAATCCACACGGTACTCTTACCATTAGTCCATACGGTCTCCAGGATGAGATGAATGCCTACTACCAACGTCTCCAGGTGGGGTGTGAGTTAAAGTTTGGTTATTTTCAGAGCGAGAAAGGCCAGAAGATTTTTACATGTCAGACACCTGATGTTGTGGCTCATGAAGCGGGACACTATTCATTGGATCGTTTGCGTCCCGAATTCATGAATTCTAATCAAATGCAAACACATGGCCTTCATGAAGCATTTGGAGATATCTCTGCGTTAAGTTTCGTGTTTGCAGATGATGCCATGGCGAATGCATTAATTATTACAACCCATGGCAATCTTCATTCATCCCAAAACTTTGCTGCAAAGCTTGCCGAACAGTTTGGTATTTCATTGGGAATGCATGGTTATCTTCGCAATGCAGATGCTGATTATAAACTTTCTGATGTTGAAAATGAAGAACATGCATTATCAGAAGTGTTTACCGGAGCTTATTACGATGCACTTGCAAGAGCTTTTAAGGATGCTACTAATCAGTACCCCTATTACCATCCTGCCAATTTGTTGCAAGCAGTGAGTGAATTCGCTCGTGGTCTCCTTTTGCATACCATTGTGACAGTCCAAAAAGACGAACCAGAATTTTCTGACATTGCCCGTCATTTGATAGAGACAGTTATTCCTCAACATGGAAAAGTCGCACCTGCAAGAGTCGCCTATTTGAAATCTTTGAATTGGCGTGAATACTTTGAAAAGGAGTTTACTCGTCGTGAGATTAATATTCCTAGCAATCTATTACAACATAAACCAAAAGAGAAGATGAAAAAGAAGAGCATTATCGAAATGAGATCGAAAGAACGAAAAGAGATTTTAAAATCAGTATGTGGTGGTCTCCGTAAATTCAAGAAATAGTTTTTGGATGCAGTTTGTAAATAAAGTGTGAGTTCTTGATGATCTATTTTGAGGATTGGCAGAATTGGAATGAATTTATTGGCCAAGATTGGAGCCAATGCCACAGGACAACTTCCTTGTGCTGCAGCATTGTCCTCTGGCTATTTTGATGAAGATAATTTCATTCTTGTCAGCAAGAATAATTGTGACACAAGAGAGAGGAAATGTGTTCAGTCGTATCGAGTTCACACACACCTCAAAAAAATGGGAAATTCCGTGAAAACGAAAGTCTCTCATCCACCGCCACCTCCTCCACTCTTTCAGTCTCCCACAGTGGGAGCAAATCCTCATATTTCCAACAATTCTCCCATGAATAATGGTTGTTCAAGTACAAACAAAATGATTTGTGAATTATTTTCGTCCAATTATCCGTTAGTTTTTGAAAGAAAATCTCTCAATGATCATCATCACGGCAACAAGAAATTAATGAATCCCGATAAGGAAAAGTTGTATAATTACAAAAATATGAGCGAGTTGGAAGAACAGTTGCCAGATGAAATTATATTATATATTTTACAATTTTTACCTTTGGAATGTGTGATACAACTTGGAAGAGTTTCGAAAAATTTTTATAATTATTGGATTGATTTCCCACAATTGTGGAATCATGTTTTCAATTGTGGTTCCATGTTGTATTTGCCTTGGATCTATGAAGATAATCCTAAAAAGAATTTGATATTTTTTCACAATCAATTTAAACCTAAAATTGTAAATTCCTTCAAATATTTGCAAGAGTGTAATGAAAGAGTTCCATTGACGTTAAAATTTTTAATTGTCGGCTCCCAATGTTGCGGAAAAAGCGTTCTTGTTGACAAAGTTTTCAAAGATTTACCTTTTGAAGAAAATAATAACTATGTGAAAACTATTGGAGTCGAATTTTGTACGAAATGTTTACAATTTTCAGAAAAAGAGGAACGATGTCTTTTACATTTGTGGGATAGTGCAGGAGACGCAAGATTTCGATCAATTATCATGAGCTTTTTTAGGGGTGTTAAAGGTTACTTTTATTGCTTTGATTTAAATGATCGTTCATCATTTGAAGATACTTTATCAATCTTTGAGGATTGGAAATCTCAAAACAACATTGATCAAGTGAGTGAATATTTAGAATCACAGGATTCCTGTCTCATATTATTAGGACTGAAAGCGGATCTTCCACACAAAATCACTCGAGATGAAATTGATGATTTCTTGGAAGAAATTAGTAATGGCACAAACAAACTCTTACACTCATGCCGAGTTCAATATTTTGAATTGAGCAGTAAGAAAGGCTCATTTCAAGATTTGATATTTCCTTTTGCCTATGTATGCACCATTTTGAACACACCTCAAGCTGTCACTATCAAGCAAATGGGTACACCCTCAGCATAATCTCAAAAGTCAACCCACCAGGAATCCACACTTCACACTTTTAACAAACAGATCCTGAATTATTTTTCGAAATTTCATAAATGAAAACAATGAAACGTTTTGTTTCGCTATCTAATAACCTTCTCAAATTAGAACTGTTTCTTGAAATGTTAAATATTATTCCCAATGAATTCGATAAGATAATTTTGTGATTTGGTGGTATAATTAACACAGTTTTTCCTTTAGAAATTAAATGATATGCAAAGTGAGTTTTTCCAGTTCCAGGTGCTTCTATTAATGTCAACACTGGAGTACCACCCGAGGTGATAAATTCATAATGTTCATCATATTTGTTTGCAGGAAATGTAGGACCTAAATCGCAAGATATGGCCCAAGAGGATAGAGTTATTTCATTATTGTAATTTGTTTCTTCTGGTACAAATAGATTGGAGAATCAGATTTGTCAAGTTGAACTTGTTTCATTATCTCATTGAACTTGAATACAGATTCTTTTTCGTTTCTTGAATAGGTTCGTGCATGCTTATCAAAATCATCCAAAACTGATTGGATAAATTGAGAGGCCATGCATGTTGTTGAAGATAATCTTGTTGTAATAATTGTTGGACATATCATCACCACTACCTTTGGCTTTTGTTGATACTTCTTCAACCAATTTGTAGTAATAGTGTACGAACTAATAGTATTAAATGTTCTTGTAGTATTGAATAATAATTGTTGGTTGTTGTTTGGCATTACTTTTTTCATCCCATACATTAAATCATCACCATTGAAAATTAATTTGTTTGACGATGGAGAAAAATTAATAGCACCATGGTGATGATGATGATTTCTTGTTTGAATGATTCTATAGCATCTGCCATGTGTTCACAAATTTCGAAAATGGAGTGGTGATCACGAACACGTTTCTCCATGAAGAATAATTTAAAAGGTATGATTTCAGTCACGCGATTTATCGATGACTGAAATGAATTGAGTCCAATCGCTTGTAACCTGTCAGCTGTCATTGAAAACCTTTCATTTTTTAAAAAAAAATATTGAACGTTGAAAACAAAGACTCTTGCTGCATCAACAGTAACATTTACGACGAAGACGACGACTTGAATCACTACTTGGTTTATTACGGAAATTATGGGTATTCTATTTTCTGCGGTTATTTTTACATCAAGTATTGACGTTTTTTTTGCAATTTCATTGGTCGTTGTTTCCATTGGTGTTTTTATATATCCCGATAAGGCAGAACAAGTGTTGGAGTAGGTAGAAAAAATTCAGAACATGATGATCATGTTTATTCTCAATTGTGTTTAATGATGTCATCACTTGTACTTTTTTGGAAATTTTCAATTCCTATGACGTTCGACACTGGTCATTATTATCCATCCTCACATTTTACTTCAAATGCACACACAATATAGATATTTTTTATCAAGTCGATTCCTGACCTTGGATTATTCTGGAATGAGATTTTCATCATCGACATCTTCTCCTCGAGATATATCCTCAACAACCATTACATTTTCAGCAACAAAAATCGATCAAGATGACATTCAATCATTACCTGAGCATTTGCAAATTGCATTGGGTGTTGGTGTTCAATTGGATATTTATGAACAAGATAAATCAAAGACAAGTGACAGCACTGATGTGTGGCCGACAAAACCAAACAAGACACCCCCTCCACCTCCAAGAAGACCATCACAAATGAAAATCAATGACACTGATCAACAACAAGAAGAAGAAGAACGATTAAAAAAAGAAAGGCAAGAACAAGAAGAAGATTTGAGTTTTGCAAGAAGAATTCTTGGAGCAGTTGACCTTGTGAGTGTGAATGAGAGAATTAAGCAATTTGAAAATACCATTTCGATGGCAAAATTATCAGTTTCGACATTCTCATTGAATCGAATTCCATCCAAGATTTCTCTCAAACAAAACAAGATTGCACAACGATTCATGATTGAAGATGAAAAAACAAACTCACCATCGTCACCACACAAAGTGTTACCTCCTATTCCTGTACAAAATCAATCATCACCTTCTACTGATTTAAAGTCGACGAAACAATTACCACAAATTCCAAAAAAGAATCTTGGATTGTATATCAAAAGATTTATTCAACGAGAGGAAGATTATTTGAATCAATTAGGTCACTTGTTACCTCGAATTTACAAAAATCCAATTATGGAATTAATTAATCAACGAAATATTGAGGGTGAAAAAGAAGTCATTGAAAAATTATTCAATTATCTTATTAACATGTTTAGTGCAGACAAGAGACATTTGAAATTAATGCAATTGAAAAGACATGTGGCACAACAAAGTGTTTCAGAAGCCAATGACAAGTGGCTTGAAGAATTTGGCGAAATTATTCTCGATTTCGTTCAAGAGACTCTTATTACTAAATATATTGACCAATATTTAGTTGATTACACACAGAAAGGTCTTCGGTACAGAATTCAAAAGATTCTTCTCGCTGATGACAAACAATTGAAACATCTTATTGAGTCAAAACTCGATGTGGAAGCAAGAGCAAGTTTTAAAAAAGAACAACAATCATGTGCTGCAGAATTTTTAACATTTGATCAACTCATTCAACAGCCAGCTGTCCGATTGACGTATTATCTGATTCAGCTTCGTGACGTTTTCCACCCTTTAATTCCAGAAAACCATCCATGCTCAAAGCTTGACACTGCCATTTACAAATTGGAAAAGAAAATGATTACCACAAGTGAAGTATTAGAAATGGCCTATCAATTGAACCGAACTTTTGAAATTCAAAATCGATTGAACATTGAAAATTTGGAATCCTACACTGCATTCGATTTGGAGTCAAATTTATCATCTTCCATGAGACGATCTGTCTCTGAGAGAGAAACGAGCGTTTACAAAACAGTTCGACCAAGGAAATGTTCCATTTTAGAAGAACGGGTTCCTACCATGCCACGTTTCATTTTCTCTGTACAAACCATGGATTCGACGTGTCTCACCAATTACTATGATTCCAATGACAAGTTAATTTATCAAATTAGGAAGGGACAAAAATCACCACCTTGTGAGGCCTATCTATTCGAAAATGTTCTCATTATCAGTTGGATGAGTAAGAGTTTAGAACAAGGTTTGAAACGTGAGAAAAAACTCTATTTCATTGATCACACATGTATGGTTGAAAAATGGGGAGATAAGGGCTTTAAACTTGTCTATGCACCAGAGAAACAAAAAATCTTTGAATGTGAATCAGCAGAGGAGAGAAGACGTTGGATTCATTATTTGAGATCGATTGTGAGCGGTTCATTATTGTCAGCCAATGAGACGAAACAAATTGTGAAACATTTGAGATCAGTATCGAGTTTGGAAAGACCTGAAGCTCGTTATTCGGAAGATTTAGATACTCTCATGAAGAGACGATCCATTGATCATGCAAAATTTGAAGAACCAGAAATCCCTGGTGTGAATGTGGCCTTTGCAGAAGATGGTTCATTGATTGGAGCCACTTTGGAAAAGTTAATTGAGAAAATGACCATGTCACAATCCGTACATGATTTGGCCATCAAAGATGCCTTCTTATTGACATATCATTCTTTCACAACAGCTGAAAAAGTTCTCGAGTTGTTAATTTTAAAATGGAATTTACCTCCTCCTTCGATGGAAGTTCGATCGAATTCCAATTTATTTAAACAATTTGAATTATCAGTATTGGCTCCTACCCGAATTAATATTTATGGAATTTGTAAGAGATGGGTCGCCGATCACAGTACTGATTTTAAGACAAATCCTTCACTTGTGAAACTCATGTCCAACTTTATTGAAAATCACATGGCAAAAACATTTGACAAGTTGGCAGATAATTTGAGAATTGAAATGAAGAGATTGAAATCAAAGCGTGACACAATGGTCACTGTTCAAAAACAATACCTTGAAAAACAAATGAAAGAATATGAAGAAAAGGATGGAGAGATCGAGTCCGATGAAGATGCTCCAAAACCTATCTTTCCATCCACTTTTAAAACATCTTTCAAGAGTTTGAATGAAGTTCGAGTATTAGATTGGAGCAGTGTGGAAATTGCTAGACAAATTACTTTAATTGAAAGTGCCATGTAAGTGTGTGTTCATTTTCAATGATATATTTTGTTGGTGATCTTTGTTGATCGCATGATTATGTTATTTTGACATCTACAACCTGTATGAATCATGTGGACTTTTTCAAATTTCACAGCTTTCAAAAAATTCAACCCAAAGAATGTTTGGCTCAAGCTTGGAATAAGAACAAGACAGCAGCTCCCAACATTTGTGAAATGATCCACAGAACCAATACGGTTGTGTTGTGGGTTGCTCATCAAATTCTGGAAAATAAGAAGGAAGATAAACGTGCAAAGGCCATTCGAAAATTCATCAAAGTTGCTCACGAATTGAGAAAGCTCAATAACTTTAATGGACTTAAGGAAATTATTGGTGGATTGAGAAGTGTGCCTATCATGAGACTGAAAAAGACATGGGCTCTCGTACCAAAGAAACATTTAGAGAATTATAAAGAGTTGGAAAAGATTGTTTCAACGGCTAAGAATTATAAGGAAATGGTAAGTGTGAAATTTTGATACATTGAAAATGATACATTTCAATATTGACAATGTGACACTTCTATTTGCGTTCTATTCGAAAATTATACAATGAATGTTTGTGATTTTTGTGGTCTCTTTGATGATTCTATTCAGAGATCTACCATGAAAGAATGTCATCCTCCTCTCATTCCATTCATTGGCCTCTATCTTACCGATTTGACTTTTATCGAAGATGGTAACAAGGATTACATCAATGAGGAAAAGAAAATAATTAACTTTTTCAAGAGACAAAAACTTGCCTTTGTCATTCAAGGAGGTATCAAGAGATACCAAAAAGAATACAAACTCAAACCAGTGACAGAATTGAAAAACAAATTGACCAATATGGTTCACTTTTCAGAAGAAAAGTTGATTGAACTCTCTTGCACTTACGAACCCAAAGATTCCAATCAATAATAATCATCTAAGATCACGATTGTTCAAATCTCCATTCACAACCGAAACAAAACGTCACCACCAACTACTCACTGTAGTTTTACTACTAAAATATATCAAACTTGTAATAAATCTTAAAGTTCTTATTTGTACCGCTGTCTAAAGTCAAACTGGCACCTTGTATATTTATTTATTACAGAGTTGAACATAACAGTTACCTCAGTAAATTTGAACACCCAAATCAGTCATCATGTTTGCAATTGCTCTCATTTGAACACCCTTCTTTGTTGCAAAGTCAAGTCCTGTATAGGCAAACCAATCGAAACATCCTTGAGGATTAGGCTCAATAATACCTTCCTTCTTCACTTGAGGGAATAGCATGATAATATTATTAGCCTCTGCATGTTTCAAGTATCCAGAATGAATCACAAAGGTCTCTCCAATGTATCTTGCACCTTGATTACATCCATGGAAGACCAAATGAGCAGCACATTGAACACGTCCTCCGTGACAAGCCGTTGGAATATAGACATAACCCTTATCATCAAAACTCAACGCTGAGTAATTTCCTGTTTGAGAGAAGGTATACAAATTGTCATCCACATAGCTACTGCCATTCTTTAGAGTGGCTCCCATCACGACATTCAGGACCTTACCAGCACTGTCCAATCCACAATTATTAATCCAAGGCTCTCCGAGGTAATTACAAACATTGCCGTAATCGTTGGTGATCATGGCATGTTCAGCTGGGACATTCCAATCGGCAACAATGTTGCTCATGTTAAAGTATTGGGTGAGTTGTTGATGGAGCTTTTTCATTACACCCTGAACAACCATCACATCTTCCAAACCAGAGAAGAGATACATGCGATGATTTCTCAAATTGGAGGTATCATCAATGAGATTATCCAATTTCATGCCTTCAACGATATCATTGATAAGGGACTGTTTGATGATGATGATGGCCATATATAAAAAATTATAAAAACATTTATACCCCATTCCATGTTCATTCGGACACGTATCGAGGTGAATTCATAAGGAGGATTTAAGACTCTCTTCACAAGATGATAATAACCTAAACCTACCAAATCGATCATTTCGGGCATTCTCATACATTGATTAAGGGCAATCAATACATTACCGAAGGAGCACTACGAATCGTTTTGACAACATCCATTCATTCCAGCCCAACAATTGTGTTGTATGTTGTTTTAATAAAACGTGCATCACTTCTACACTACTTACAAAGAATGGACCACCAGCAATCACACCTGCTCCACAAATAGATTTGGAGAAGGCCACTTGAAATTGTACGGCCATAAAGGCACCCGCACTCAAACCACTCACACCAAACGATTGTTTGGCAATATTGAGGCGAGGTAATCTATTCAAGTGTTTTCTGCTTTCGACCACCTCGACAGTACACAAAAAGTTGGCCAACACCACGAGCGAAGCAAACACAGCACAATAGAGGATTCTTGAGTTCATTAAGGCTAGAGGTGACAATTTTTTTCGGACTCGCTTATTTTACTAAAAAGGTTTCAGGCGAATCCACTAGAGCGAAACTTCATGAACCCCACGAATGCTCGCGTGGATGGTGCAAGTTTTAAACATTCAAAATCAACATGTTTTTTAATGATGTATGACGTAAACAAAGTCATTCTGATATTAGAATTTTCTGGAATTGCTTATTGAGTGCGGTTGTTGAGACTTTTTGATGTCGCTCTGGTCCAGCACTCACTCCTTTCATTCAATGTGTAATTATTGTTCTTCCGAGTAGAAGGGATAATTTGTATATCCTGTCACCAAATCCGAAGAATAATAAAACGTGTCTCTATTGTATCGACTTAGTGGCAAATTCTTTTCTAATCTCAAGGGCAAATCAGGGTTTGAAATAAAGTAACGGCCAAAAGCAACCAGGTCAGCATCTCCTGATTCAACAATATCAATGGCTGTTTGTCTGTTAAATCCTCCAGCGGCAATAATTGGTCCTTTAAAGTATTGTCTCAATTGCTTGCATGCTACAGCGCTGACGGCTTCTACTTCTTCAGCTGCCTTGGAATAGACCAAGTTGGCTCTTGGCTCAATCACATGCAAATATGCTAAGTTGTAATTGTTCAATAATTTGGTCACCTCAGTAAACAATTCTTGAGGGTTCGAGTCAGACATGTTGTTAAACACTCCGGAAGGGCTAATTCTAACACCGACACGATAGGACTCGTTATTGAGGTGCTTCAGAACAGATTCAACGACTTCTTTCAAGAAGCGAATTCGATTCTCGATAGATCCTCCGTATTCGTCGGTTCTCTTGTTGACTCCATCTTGCAAGAACTGATCAATAAGATATCCATTCGCTGCATGAAGCTCCACAAGGTCTGTGCAATGGAATGAGAAGATGTTGATGAGAAGGACGCACAACGATTCAAGTTATACAGTTGATTCAGCAGAGCATTAGCGTCATATGAAAAAAGTAAATTCAATCAAATAATAACCAAGGTAAGGAATATACACAAACACAACTCGTGACCCAGCCATAACTTACCAAAACCAGCCTCAATAGCATTCTTGGCTGCAACACCATACTGCTCTACCACTTGTTTAATTTCTTCAACACTCAATGCTCTCGGAGCTTCAGCAGGGACTTGTTGCATGGTTTTCAAATCGGTTGCGTTTTCTCCCAAAGGCACTGAAGAGCTACTCACTGAGTCGGCCCATCTCACTCGCCCAACATGCCACAATTGACAAGCAATGATTCCGCCCTTTTGATGGACAGCATCTGTAATTTTCTTCCAAGACTCAATTTGAGCCTTTGAGTAAATGCCAGGAGTGGCTGGATAGCCTTGTCCTTGTGGTGTTATCTGGGTAGCTTCAGAGATGATGAGGCCTCCTTCCGAGGTTCGTTGTTGGTAATAGGTGATTCCATGCTCTGTATGTTCGCAATCACCAACGACAGCCCTACATCTTGTTAATGGTGCCAAGACCACACGGTGTTTCAATTTGAAACCCTCATGATTTCCATCGCTTCCGAGAGTTAATGAGGAGAACAATTTAAATTCTTGTTTGGACATTCTAGAGAGTGGCGAGTCAGGTGGGTTCTGTTGTTGTTGTTGAGATTGTTAGGTATTTTTCTTGTTTTTTTTTGTTGGTAGAGCCGTATTGCGATGATGGCGTTTTCTATTGTTCACCTTCCACACAATTCGTGCGCACGATTGAAAAAACAATTTGAGCGACCGAGTGAAAAGTTTGGAATTTCTAAAATCCAAACTTCCGACCCTAAAGCCATAAGGAAGCATTAATGTAGACATGCATATTCTCCTCCGTGTGCAGAGACAAGGATCGTGCAATTCTTGAATAACGCCAAGCATGTTTGGTTTGGTTTCGTTTGTGAAAAAAGAATTCATAGATATAATACTAACAACGGTGTTCTCCTTAAACTGCGATACCTATTGAAAATGAATTTCTATCATCGCCAATTTAAAAAAAATATTTAAAAATTGGTAATGTGCTTGTTTTGTGGCGTTGAGGATTGTTGTTTGATTTTGTGGGACAAACTATGCGACGCCACATGTAGGCTCGGATGTAATTTGTTGTGTTGCAGATATCGTTGGTGTCCAGGATATGCCATATGTAATGAAGATGACCAGGAGGATCAGGAAGACTCTTCCAAATCGGAAGAAGAAAAAAAGAGAATTAAAAAGGAAAAGAATATGAGATATAATAGAGATTTAGAAACAATGGTTTATTTATTAATTTTATTGGGTTTTTTCTATATGGCTGTGATGCCTCTGGTGATTAGTTATTACTGGATTGATTTATTTGGAATTTTTGAGAATTCATCGAGTCCTTCTCGCAAATATCCGCTTCTTGAAATTTACTCGAGTTTGGGAACACAGAACTTCGAGCATTTGAATTTTAGTAATGCTAGTTGGGTTTTTTGGATGTATTATTTATGTTGGTTCTTGAGTTATGCAAGCTATGAATATTGCAAGCGGTCGAATCCAGGACGAATATTTGTAGAGGGAGACGAGAAACGAATTGGATATATTTCAAGAAAGGATGCAATTCAAGTTGATACTTCTAATGAAGAATGCAAATCTCATTCATGCAAAACAACCCACGAGGATTACAACTCTCAAACAAATGATAACTCGCCAACAAGTGCCACCAAGTCTCAGTACACCCTAAGAAAGAGAGAAGGTAAAAAAATTTCACAAGACGATGATGAGAAGGATAATGATACTCCTTCAACTAATGCTTCTCAGGATACAGCAACAATTAGTACAACTCCCACGAACAATACCGAATCAGAAAAATCAGAAGCATCTAATGCATCAAAACCTCCTCTACAGCCAGAGCTTCCCATTCGCTCAAAATTTTGTTCAAGATGTGGTCACAGAACCGCTAAATATGACCATCATTGTTTATGGATTTCGAATTGTGTGGGTGAGAAGAATCAACTTGTGTTTATACTTTTTTTAATTGCCATGATCATTCAAACAGCCATATGCTTGTGTTTGGTTTTGTATTTGTTTTATCTATGCATACATGAAGTGACACACAGCTTTAATTTGGCTTATGAATTAGAGTCAAAGAAACGAACGGCCATCATGTATGGAAAAACTGTTGCAGAGCTATGGAGAGATGCACGTTCATTGGAGTTACAAGAATTTCTTAGAAATTTTGATCCAATTTTGAAAGTTTCAACAGTGTTCTTTTTCTTATTGAATTTAGGAAATTTTTGCTTATCAGGTTTAATCTTTGCATTTGTCACATTTATGACAGGAGTCCAGATCTACATGATCAGTAACAACAAGACATCAGTGGAATATTTTAGCCCTGAAAAGTATCAGTATACACCTCCATCAACCTCAAAGGAGTCAACAACATGCCTCTCGAGTTGGAAATTATTTATTTCACAAGTATCCAAGCCCTCACATCAATTCATGACCTATTGAATGTATAAAATAAGATTTTTATGCCAAATCAATGAGTTAAATAATTTTCTCAGGCTGGGCTTGTTCAAACTTCTCTTAATGTTCAAACATAACAGGACATGAAATCACCTTTTCCAGTGATGAGGAATAAAAAATTTCGGATCCAGTAATGTGAACATTTGTGACCATTATCTATAAATTCTCCCTTTTCATTATGTTCAAAAGCAGCAACTAATACATTTGCCCCCATACATCGATGAACTCTGCCAACTTTGTACGAATTAAAGTCGTCTGTGAACGCAATAAAATCATCTAGATCTAATTTTGAACTTAAGGAGCAAATTGAAGAAACAGCATCAATAATATTTTGAAATTTTAAGATAACAAGGTGAAAGCCTCAATCACTCAGTTGTTGAAACTCGAATGTGAAGAAAAACAACTAATGTGAACCTTAAATCTCTACAATGTTTTCCTTCAACCTTACGAGACTGAACTTATGAACATTCAATGAGAGCCACACCCCATTCTTCCCTTGCCTTTGTTGCAAAATGAAATGGGAAATTATGGAATCAATGCCTGAATTTGGCTTAATTCTCTCAAGAAATTTCTGGAGCAAACATTTGACACTTCTCGATCAATTTACAAATCATTACATATCCACAAACTCACATCATTTCTTAGCCTATCAGGACTTGTTAAATAGAACGCTCAAGCGTTCACAAGAACACAAAGGAACAGAATTTTCAATAAAAAAGCGAAAAAAAATGAGAGCACTCAAACAAGCGTTAAATCTTTCTGTGATGATATCGGGTTACTCATCGTTGCAGAAAACACTGGTATTATCATCGGCTTCATCCTCACTCCGTAGTTCATGTATTCATACACAAATGAATGCATCAAAATTTTCAATCCATTCTATGAATGATAGTAGTTATTATTTCAATAATTTATTTCTCAACAATGGTCGTCATCGGAATCATCCATCCTCATTACTGACAGCATCAACAACATCAACCTTGGAAAACTCGAGTAGTAGAAATTATCATACCTCTCAAACCCGATATGGTTTATTCTCAAACCTCACTTCAAACATGTCCAATGCTTTTAGTTCCCTCTTAAAAAAGAAAACTCTTACCAAGGAAGATGTTGAAGAGGCTATGCAAAAAGTGAGAGTAGCATTATTGGATGCGGATGTTGCTGAATCTGTAGTTACATCGTTCATCAAGGAAGTTACTGAAGATGCTATCGGCGTTGCAATTGTTCAAGCACAGGAACCTCAGTTATCGTCATCGGAAGCAGGCGGAAAGATTGCCAAGACTATTTCTCGTATTGCCAAATGGCTAGGACCAAATCAAAAAGCAGAGGAATTACCAAAATCTGCCACTGTTTATTTGTTGGTTATGGATCGATTGTCGGAATTGTTAGGGGGTCATATTGAACCATTGCAATTGAACAAAGCAAGCGAACAACGATCAGTCATTATGGTCACTGGTATTCAAGGTTCTGGTAAAACGACTACGAGTGCCAAGTTAGCTCTTCAACTGAAAAGAAAAGAAAATAGAAAAGTTTTGTTGGTATCGTTGGACACGTATCGTCCTGCTGCTCAAACTCAGCTCGAAACTCTTGCTCGCCAAATTCAAGTGGAATCTTTGCCAATCATTGCGGGTCAAATGCCTATTGAAATTGCACAAAGAGCCATGCAATATGTAGGTCCAAACGGAGAACATTTTGATACTATAATTTTCGATACAGCTGGTCGTATGCATATCGACGAAGAACTCATGAAAGAATTGGAAGAATTACGAATAATTGTGACACCTAATGAAACCTTATTGGTAGCTGACTCTATGCTTGGTAATGATGCTGTGAACATTGCAACTCAATTTCATGATCGTGTTGGGCTCACAGGTATTATTCTTACACGAATGGACGGTACAAGTAGTGGTGGTTGTGCAATCAGTATGAAAAAAGTGGTAGGATTGAGTGTGAAATATATCGGTGTGGGAGAGAAAATGGATGACCTGGAAATTTTTGATCCACAAAGTTTAGCAAAGAGAATTTTAGGTGTTGGTGACATTATGACTCTTGCTAACAAAGCCAAAGAGGCTATGAATATGGATGCCTCTCAAGCACAAGCTAAAATTGCTCAATACAGTAAGGGTGCATACACCTTTAAGGACTATCTTGAGCACATTAGTACAATGAAAAAGATGGGCTCTTTAAAGAATATGGCAAGCTATCTTCCAGAAAGCATGATTGGAAAATTTAGAGAAAGATTGGACAGTATGGATTTATCGTTCTTTGATGCTCATGAAGGAATTATCAGTCACATGTCCGAACAAGAGAAATTACAACCATTGCTTTTGCAATCCTCAAGTGCAAGAAGATTAGATTTAGCTAAAAAAGCTAAAGTAGACATTACAGAGATTAACAAAATGCTGAAAATGTTTGAAAAAATCAAAAGTGTAATGAGTAAGATGGGTTCAACTGTCATGAAGGACCCAAAGAAGGTTAGCGAACTCATGATGAAAGATCCAACCTTACTCATGGATCTTGTACCACAAAAAGTCAAAAAGCAAGTGATAAGGCCTCCAAAGAGATAAAAACAACAATTATTATGAATTATTTCCATTAAAGTAGAAAATATGAAATAATTATTATTGTTGAGCAACTAGACAACTCTAATGGAAAATGAGGACCGAGAGTCTTGATGTGCTTTTACACAGCCAATAATCCACATTTCCACATTTTGATTCCTAAAATCTTTTCTTATTTCTTCAACTTCATGCGATGGCACAGAGAACAGCAATCCTCCGCTGGTTTGAGCATCATTCAAAATGGTTCTATGAATTGAGCTCACAGAATCTTCATATTTGGTGACTGTTGAGACAAAATTCATATTGTTCACAGTTCCACCAGGAATAACATCGGATAGCACCAAATCATAAACATTCTCCATGATCGGCACCATGGAAGAGTCAATTTCTGCATATATTCTCTCCTCGCCACATTCTGATAGTGACATCATTTCTTTGAGGTGACCTAGTAAGCCAAAGCCAGTCACATCTACAAATACCGAGAATAGTATTGTTGTTCACTCAAGGTTATAAGGATCAGCAATTTCAATCACTTACCTGTGCAACCATGAATGGTGTAGGACACATCGTGTTGCTCCTCCCTGTATTTTCCTCTCAAAATTTCTGAAGATTTTTTGTTGAGTGTGGACATCCATTCCACACACTTTTTGGCACTCTCGTCACTGCTTTTGATCATGTTCTTCTTTAAGCCAGTGGTAATGATACCAGTTCCAATTGGTTTTGTAAGAATCAAAACGTCTCCTGGTTTGGATCCAACATTTTTCCAAACCTTGTCAGGATGAACAACACCTGTGACACACATTCCAAATTTTGGTTCATTATCCTCAATGCTGTTCATATTGCAAGTATGATATTTTCACATTAGATTCTAGTTTTGTAATTTTTGATAAAATGACATACCTGTGTCCACCAATGATTGTCACACCTGCTTCATTTGCTTTCATTTGTGCTCCCTCAAGAATTTGTTGTAAAATCTCTAAAGGTAATCGTTTCACAGGGAAAGCTACAATATTTAGAGCAACTTTGCATTCTCCTCCCATAGCATACACATCTGAAAGAGCATTTGCACAAGCAATTGCTCCAAAATCCTTTGGTGAATCCACAATGGGCGTGAAAAAGTCAACTGTTAAACAAAGAGCTTGTTCTGAATTCAATTTGTAAACTCCACAGTCATCGTTTGTCTCGGTTCCAACCAATACATTGGGATCCAAAGGTTGAATTGGGAGATTTTTCAGTATGCTTGAGAGTGTTTGAGCTCGAATTTTACATCCACAACCAAGTCCATGAGTAGTACTAGTTAGTTTGACTTCCAAAGTCGGTGTGGGCAATAAAACTTTCTCGGTATTTCTCGTTGCATCCAAATTATTCAAGTTCGATTGGACCAATGATCCTACAAGGGCAGAAGAATGGCTCATAGTGTGAGATGTGGCATGTTGTTCTGTAGTACTATGAGAAGCGTTGATCATCTTGTTGTGAGTCATAGAAAGAGTTTCTGGAGTCATTCTAAGCACCGATTCTGAAATAATATCAATTGCTCTCTTGACTTGTTCCTCCGTTAAATGGATTCCTGTTGAAAATCGAATGGTGCCCATACCTATATTAACATCCACACCCATTTCTTCGAGAATTTGTGAAATAACAATTTTCTTAGCGGACTTTCTTTCTTCTCCATCGTCTGTAGGTGGAGTAGAGTGACAAGCAGCACCGGCACTGGCAGCTACTTGTTGTGAAATATCGTCTAAAATTGTGTTTGCCTCAAGACCTGCGAAGGAAATATTGAGAGTGTTAGGAAGTCGTTTTTCTGCGTGGCCATTCAACTTTAACAAGATTCGATGTTGTAGCCGGTCCAATAATCCTCTATGAAGTAAGTCTCTTGTATTTTTCATGTGTGTCACTCTGGTAATCATCTCGACTAAGCACAATTCACAAGCTTTTCCCAAACCGACAACCTCAATGACATTCTCAGTACCTGATCGAAAACCTTTCTCATGAACACCAGCTCCATGCATTTGTTTTTGAAGTTGAATTCCACAATTTTTTCGTACAAACAAGGCACCAACTCCTTTTGGCCCATAAAATTTGTGAGTGCATACTGACAATAAATGAACTGGTGTGATATTGTCGTTTTCATCGTCATCCCCGAACAAGTCACTGACATAATTTTCGTTCAATTTGTAGAGATCTTTTTTCATATTGCTCCTATCAATGGGAATCTTAGTTCCCTTCTCTTCATCGTCCACATGTGAAAATATTTGTTTGTCGTAAAGAGAAATTAGTATTTTTCCAATGCTTTGAGCAGCATCCGTATGTAAAAGGATGGAATGTTTTTGCATTTCATTTGTTTTTTCAAAATTGCGAATAATTCTTCCAATTTCTTTGATGGGTTGTAGAGTGCCTACTTCGTTATTGGAGTGCATCACACTCACCAAAACAGTTTCCTTTCTCAATGCATTTCTCAATTCGTCCAAATTAATTACTCCATCACCATCCACTCCACAATAGGTAATTTCAACAAGACCTCTATATCGTTGTTCCAAGTATTTAAAAACTTCCAATACAGATGGATGTTCGATTTTTGAACTTATACAATGTACAAGTGGTGATAAAGAGCCTTGTTCCAAATTATTATTTTCATTCTTGTTTGATACGTTCATCATCATCTCCGATCGTCGAAGTAAGGCTGTTTCCACAACACCTTTGATTGCATAATTATTGGATTCCGTTCCACCACTTGTAAATATTATTTCCTCCGGATAGCAATTTAATAATTGAGAAACTTGAATTCTGGCATGAGTTACAGCCTTCTTGGTAATTACTCCATACTGATGAGATGAAGAGGGATTTCCAAAGTGAGTCGTAATGTAGGGAATCATTGTTTGTCCCACTACCGGATGAATCGGAGTGGTAGCATTGTAATCCAGATAGATCAATTCGGAAGAAGAAAATGATGAAGCATTCTCGGTGAGGGGGGTTTCTGCTGTTGATGAATGTGGAGTTGTTGTTGTTGTTGCTGTTGAAATAGTGGCCATCGTTTGTATGCCTTGCAAGAGAGGAGAGAAGACGTACATTTTTTTTTGCTGGGCCTTTATAAATTTCGCGAAATTGTTTACTTTTTGTTGTCACTGGGGAGAAAAACAGCAAGATCGGCGAAAAGTTAAAAGAACCTCTCATCGGCCCTTCACTTAACCCTCTTCTACAACAATTCAAACACTCAAGTTGTTGTTGTTGAGGTGGAATATTCACATTTTGTTTTGGATGAAATCTCTGATCCAAGGTGCATCCTTGAATGACGCAAAGGTTCAGAAGCGACATGGAAAAGAAATAAATTTGCAACAAACAAAAAAATTTGTGAATGAGCTCCTCAAATCCTTCCACAGACCATCCAACTTCTTCCGATGGCACGACTTCTTCAACTGCTTCATCCACACATTACCATGTAATGTCAGAAGATGTTCGGAATCGTTTGTTTAAACAGTCATCTCCCGAGACTTCTACCGTAAATCACGTTGATGCTTTTATATTTCATTACATGTATGAGAGAGGATTTTCAAAGTCTTTAGAAGGGTAAGTTCGTTTAGTCATGGTGAATTCATCTCTTTCTATAATGAAAAATTGGTCCCCACGGTTGTGTCATTGTGTTTGTTGATCGGCCCATGATGATCATCTTTCCGATGATGACTTTATTTCCCGATGACTGCATACCTGCATTTGAAAAACAGCTTTGAAATTGCTCTAAATCTTTTCAATAAGAAAAGACTCATCAAGCTCATACAGGCTGGAGAGTTTGAAAGGGCAATCGCTTACTTGTCCAATTGCAAAAATTTCCTTCGTGAAGCCGAATATAATACAGTCATGCGTAGGATCTTTTATGCCTATTTTCCATGTCTAATGTTGAAGGGTGAAACAGCAAGAGCGATGAAACTAATCACAGAGATGGAAAACATGGGGCTCTACGATCAAGAAGCAAAGCTTAAGTATGGTGATTTGTTAAAATTTGAGAAGCTTTCAAGTGTCATTTCTCGGGAAATGGTGATCGGTAAGTGTGCCGAGGTGGTCACCAAAGATTTGGAAAGTATTGAGGATCACTTTTGTAGAGATAAGCCAGATATTCCAACAAAATTCGAGAAACTCGATCACGCTGCTCTTCTTAATTCTTTGCAATACGTGTTCGACTATCATCCAACCAAGCTCATCAATACCTCCAAAAATATGACTGTGGAAGCGACAACGACCTCAATATGGTCTGAATATTCTGGTCCAAGAAGTAAGAAAAAGAAATTCTCTCACGTGTCATCTTCTGAAAGATCAGAAGCTTCACCTCAAATCGATATGACATCTTCAAAGGATGCATCCAGTGCTTCTTTAACACAAAAGCAACCGGAACGCATTTTTTCAATTAGCAAATTGAATGAGCTTAAGGTATTTGACTCTCCAATTTATGAAATTTCGATACACTCTGGATCAACTAATGTTCCACCTAAGGCCCTTGTCACCTCAATTATAGGAGGCGAAAAGGATAAGCAGTTGCTGTTTAAAGCTTTCCACATATCGAATTTTCAAGAAATGAAGAATTGCGTACCACCTGAAAAGCTAGCCGAATTTGTTCACATGGGAGAGAGTGAAATTTCGCCTGCCATAACATTTGCTGTGAACCCTATATTCATTGAGATTGCCAACAAAAATAAGCTTCTCCTTTTGAAACTAGAATCTGACAAGCATTATCCTTATTCTTTTGATGTAACAATCACAAGTATTTTGATGCAAGGAGATACAGCTTGTCCACTTCTTGGTACTGCCACAGGTGATCTTGGGTTGGCCGACATTAAGGCCAAATCTATTACAAAATTGGGAAATATTGACAATAGTCCTGTTGTTATGATTTTGAAAGCTGCTTTCGATGACCCTGTCAGATATATCTTAATGAGAAATGGAAAAGTTTTCCGAGTGGAATGGAAAGAGGGAAAAATTGACTCCAACAGCATTTTCAAATATGAGCCCGATATACCACAAAGTGCTTCTCTTCCTTACATGACTGTTCATCCAAAAAGACCAACTGAAATACTCATCAAATACGGCACTGTTGTGCATGTGGTTGCTTTATCTGGAAAGTCATTCAGCAGAAGGAGCTCTAAAGAGTGGAAAGATCTTTCAGCTGTTTGTTATAGTCCTGATGGAAAATACATATTTGTTGCTCACACAAATGGAGAAATTTCAGTGTGGGGAGGAGTTGCTTTTCTTCCAAGAGGAACCCTGTTAAATTTGGACCCAAATAACTATGCTACCTATATGACTCTAGCATACAATAACATTTTGTTGATTGGAACCAAAGATGGATCGTTCATTTCGTATGACGTGACTAATACCAAGCAATAAAGTTAGCAGGAAGTCTAAGGTCAAATCCCTGCTTAGAGCTTGTGATAGGTTATGCCAGAAAGAGTGAACATGGTTTTTTCAAAATAAATAACATGAATATATTTGTGTTCAATCGAGTATCCTCATGTGTAACTTCAACAACATGAATATATTTATGCCTCTTCATCACTCATTTCACCTTCACTCTCCTCTCCCTCTAAAACAGTAAAGGAGATTGGGTATTCTTGGTCACAGCCAGTGTAAGAGTCGCACATAAAGTACAACTTGTATTCGTACTTTCCTGGCTTGTTTGGAGCAAGGAATTTCACCATAGTTTCGCATGATTTCTTAATGGGCAAACGCTTAATGGATTTGATTTCATTACTGGCAGGATCCCCAATAACAATCCACCACTCTTCTGTTTTTTCTTCGGGATAATAAGGAGCATAAACTGGTTCGTCTCCAACTTCGTCGGCATCAAACCGAACTGCAAGAGTGACAGTTGACTTGGCTGTAATGTCCTCACTGGGTGTAACAATCTCTTGTGCCAATTCAATATTGGGATATCTATTCAAACTCTTTGCAACATCCACCATTTGTTCATCCGTTAGACCAAGTAATTGATTTCTTTCATCGTCTTCCATATTAATTAAATCGAAAATGGTATGAATTCCCTTTTCTTCACATCGCTTACAAAGCTCCTTTGTGAAATGAGGTAATTGCATGAGATATGGATCTTTATCCCACACAGCCTGAGTAATCATTTGTGATAATTCCATAGCTGCGAGAGCAGGACTCAAAAATCCTTCATTACCAATCACATCTACCATGGCTCTCAAAAGCTTTGTTGAAGTGACAAGCACCGATTTCTTATCCTTTTCCATTGCAGGTGTGAGTTTGGTTCTAGAGAAGTGTGACTGAAGAATAATATTCACTTTGGTTGGAACTTGGTTGTAGCTAGGTTTTTCAATTTTAAGAGGAACATGAGCTGCTAGTTTTCGTAGAATGTGATTTTCTTTTTGTCGTATTGGTAATTGTTCAAATTCAGTCGAGTAACTCAATACCTCCAATAGACCTCTCAGTTTGGTCTTGACATTGATAGAGGTGCTATAAATTTCAATAGTGGAATGTTTCACATAGTAATGGGATGCGATAGTACCCAGATTCATAGCAGTGATTTCCTCTTCCTCAACAAGGATACAATTACATTTTTGTAATTCTTCGAGGGTGGTTTCTACAAGTTCAGACAAGTAATCAGAGAGGTGAAGTTTGGTAGTTCCACTCAAATTGTAATAGTTTGGATTCTTTCGAATTCTTCGATAGAGGAATGTCCATGTCAAATAATCCACAGCAGATTGTTTTTTCTCGATAACTTTAGCTGCAACTTCAGCATTGATTGGATCATAAAGGAAGTGATCCAAGTGTGACTCAACAGGGAAAGGTTCATAAAGGAATTTCAAAAAGTAGTCCTTCTTGGAAGCTTTACAGAAAATGTAACAAGTAGAATCTTTGTCAATTCCAGGTCTGCCAGCTCTACTCATCATTTGTACCATATCAATGATAGAGTAGTCAGCATATCTATGTTCTTTTCCATTGTAATATTCCGTTCCCATAATGATTAATAATTTAGATTTCATTGCCATACCCCAGCACATTGAATATGTCACAACAAGAACTTTCACTGCACCAGAATTGTAGAGATTTTCCACGATTGATTTGTCTGTATCAGAAACCGTTTCATGATAGAATGCAATTCCGTAAGGTAAAAATTCACGCAAATTAGCACTTTCTACATGTCCAATCACAGCATCAATAGCAGCGGCATCACCGACAAATTCCTTCTCGTTTGTGTCGTTGGTAAGATTGACAACAAGTTCAGAACAAATGAAAGTGGCTTGTCTTGCTGAGGAGGTAAAGACAATGGTTGGTTTGCCACCTGACTTTTGCTTGATGGCTTTGTAGGTGGGTCTAATCATGGCAATTTGCATGGCATTGTAAGTACTTTGAGTAAAACCTTGAATATTAATTTCCAAAGGAATGCTTCTATATCTTGGGTGGAAGTTAAAGACATTGCCTTTCTTGGCTCCAATCCAGTCACCGATATCTTTGGCATTTAACACAGAAGCGCTCAAACCAAGAATTCTAATATTACTTTGAAGTTGTTCGGACATGTAGCGCACACGAGAAATTACTACTTCAAGAATTGGTCCAACCTCGCCTCCAATCATGTGAAGCTCGTCTGCAACAACAAGCTTAACACTGGACAAGGACTTTCTTGTCTTCCATTTTCTAGAAAACATGTCAAACACTTCGGGAGTAGAGACAATGATATCACCATTCTCCATGCTCACCAAGTCCTTGGCTAAATTTCCAGTTAAGGTTACCACAGTCTTTCCAATCTTTTCAAAAAAGGAAAGCCACTTTTTCCGTTTCTTAGCAGCGACAGATTCAATAGGAGCAATATAAATGCATTTGGCTGATGCATCATCAGCAAATAGTTTCATTATTGCCAAAACAGCACATAACGATTTGCCACTACCTCCAGGTGCCGCAATGAGAACACTGTCATCACTTTGATACACAGATCTGAACACTTGTGTTTGAATTGGGTTGAATTTTGTGATAACTTGGCCCAATAACTTTTCGTATGCTTCGTTTTTAAGTGCTGACAACTCGAGCGGTGGTAAATCTAATAATTCTGTTGTTGGAGGAGCTTTTTGTGGTAGGATCAAATGTCTGAAAGAAATTGGTAATGTTTGCTCAGAGTGTAACCATCTATCGGAAACAATCTTAATAAAATAGTGAGGTGGAAGTGGCTCGTAGAGTGGTACTGTGAAACTAACATAATGGTCATCCTCTGCATACTTTTTTCTTTAGAATGAATGGTTCATGATGCAAAATGACCTCTCCGTCAACATCTTCAACAATAATCCAGAACATTTGAGCTGCACCATGAATATCAACATTGTACTGGAAGTCTGGAGATATTGTTAAATCAACTCTCAAAGTGCTTGGAGTAATGGGTTGGACACTGGCAGTAAGATCTAAACGGGGGAATTGATGGATATACTTGTAAAGATCTTTTCCTCGTTGTGTGTGATGTACCAATCTTCCTAATTCTGCTGGTGTATAGTCATAAAGTCTTTCCCAGAGAGTATTCTTTCCTTCTAGTTGTTTGAGAATGGTTTGTTCGATTTTAGGGAATTGTCTTAGTGGAGTTTGAGTGTACCACATTCTATGCTCAATCATTTTGGCCAGATTTAGTACTTTGTGAGTGAGTTGAGCCCAACCTCGATTTAGAATAATTTCAAAGAGAGCACGTGCAATACGAGCAGCACTTTGTGTAATATAAGTCATATCAGCAACTAGAGCGAATCCAGTTAAATGAAGTCTCGAAATGTAGGCCTGCAATAAAACGTTAACTTTTGCAGAGGGATCATCTGGTGCTTCCTTAATGGGTACTGGAACGCTTTGGGTGAGTTTGGATAATTCGAGCTTTTCTTCCTGACGAACGGTCATGTGAGAAAATTCATCAGATAGAGAAAAAAGTCTAAATAATTCAATATCGCTCAAATTTGGTTTTAAATTGCTGTTGAAAGTGGCAATGGATTTGTGAGTTACATAGTAATGACTTGCCACTCTACCAAGATCAGTCGCTTGGAATTCTCCAGATCTCTTGTCGAATTTAATGAGGCCATTCTTCTCCAGAGAAAGAGCAGCAGAATATATCAAACCTCTTCTCCACTGCAATAGATTCTTGTCGTGTTCCGCATCTTCCTTGGTGATTCCATAAAGTAGAGGGTTTCGTAACATTCTTACATGCAGATACGTGTAACCAAGCCACATCACTGCCTCATCAATGTTTTGAACCGTTCCCAGAACGATTTCAGCATTAAGATTATCAGGGAGGCTCTTAATAAACTGACTTTCTATTGGAAGTTGTTGGTTCAGTAAGGCGAGATAGTACTGCAAGTGAGATTGAGTAGTAATAATAATACCCTCACCTCTGTTGTCACGAGGATATCTACCAGCACGACCAATCATTTGCATAACATCCAAAGCACTTAATTCTGTCCAATCTCCCTTCTCTGGACTGTACACTTGTGTACCTTTGATAATAACTCTTCGAGCAGGAAGGTTGACACCCCAAGCCAATGTGGCTGTACTGACCAAAACTTGGAGACGTTCATCGTCAAACAAGTCCTCAACAAGAGTACGATCATTTCTCGACATACCAGCGTGGTGAATGCCAATACCATAAGGTAATAACTCTTTAAGTTCTGTACCTTGTGCGTCATTTTTGGTTGCTTCTTTCAAAATTTCATAGGTTGCAGTTCCTTGCTTGACAAACTTGCTGATGGTATCGTTCTCAATGGCCATATCTCGCAGTGCTTTAGCAGTCTTGTAGGTATCTTTACGAGAGTGCACAAAAACAATAATTTGATGCTTGCCAGCAATTTCGACCACCTTATTGTACACAATCTCGTTCATTAACTTGTGTCTTTTGAATGGTTTCTTTTCAGTAACTCCAATGTACTGTTGATCAAGAGGACAAGGTCTGAAACTGCTGTCGAAATAAAATAAATTTTCAGGCTTCACTCTCAAGAATGTGGCAACATCCTTATAGTTTGGAAGAGTAGCGCTCAAACCAACTAACCTAATCATTTGTCTGGTGGCTTCTTGTTGGCGAATGGTACGAGCTACTATCGATTCCAAGACTGGGCCTCTCTCGTCATGCAATAAGTGAATTTCATCAATGATGATTAATTTTACCTTTTCAACGTAGGTTCTATCTCCTGACTTTCTTGTCACAATATCCCATTTTTCAGGTGTTGTGACAATGATTTGAGTTTCATCGATCTGTTGTTTGGTCATATTTCTGTCACCAGTTAACTCTTGAACAGTAATACCGTAAGAACTTAATCGTTCTGTTAAATTTCCAACAACTTCTTGTACGAGAGCTTTCATGGGAGCAATATAAACCATCTTGAAATCTTTGTCTTGCAATGCATCAAAGCTTTCAGTCATGTGCAGTCCAATTTCATGAAGCATTGTTAAAACAGCAACTACTGTCTTACCAGCACCTGTAGGAGCACAGATTAACAAATTTTCTGGTGAGTAAAATGCAGAGTTGAAAATTCTGCTTTGCACTGCATTGAGAGTGACCATATTTGGGAAAGCAGGATGAGTCCATTCTGGTAGTGACTTAATTTCAATTAATTTATCCACTCTATTGGCACTCTTTGTGGTAGGAGCAGCATATGGGATGGAAATTTGTTCGTAACCCTTGAGTTGAGCAGTCACGGCAGTGTTTGGCAGGGTAAAGTCCTTATTGCTCATCAAATGGTTACCTTCTTCAAATGCCAAACTCTCCAAATTAATGATACGTTCTCCTTTCCATTTGTATTCAGTGTCAGTGTCGACATCCATTGCCGTTCGAGCGGAAGTGGCTGCTTTTTTGCTGGAGGCTACTGAAGATATCTTTGTTCCTTTCAACTTTTCCAAAATGGAGATAAGAGTATCATTTGTCATCATTTCCTTCTCAATTCGTGATCGTTCTTCTTCACTGGAGACTTTTTGAAGTTTGATACAATAGACAATTCTTAATCGATTTTTCATCAATTTTTGAACCAAATCAATTTTGTCATATTCTAAAACTTGAACTAGTTGATTTTCGATTTCATGCTCGTCATCTGAGCCTGCCAATATTTCAAAGACATCATTAGATAATTTCTGTGCTTCGTTAGAATCGCTGTAGTAGTGAGACAATTCTCTTTGAAGCCAGTATGCATCAATGGAATGAATGTCGACAGCATCTTTGTCTTCTTCATCCTCCATTCGTGATACAGCTGACTCAACAATAGTTGGCTGTTCATCAAGTGGTTCTTCCTCTTCATCGGACGATACGACATAGTCAACAAGTTGGTCTTTAATACCCTCAGTATCATCTTCTTCCTCTTCATCGGAAGACACAATTGCAATACCTTCTTCATCTAATTTATCAGCTCCTTCTTCATTGATTTCACTCACTGAAAAGTCAGTGATACGTTTCGAAAGTTGCAAAAGTTTAGCGTATTCATCATCGGGAATTGATGTTAAGATTTGAGTAATTTCCTCTTGTTTTTGACGATCCGAAAGAGATTCATCATTAAATATTGTTAGAATCTCATCTACTGCTCCGCGCAGAGTTTCATGATCGACGTCTCCTAGGTATGGCTGGATATGGCCCAAAATTAACTCGTACGCCACTCTAGTTTCGTCTGTTTTTGGATTATAGTGTCCTTGATCAATATCAATATCCAGGATTGATTTCTTTTTCTTTGCTGATGATGATGCTACTATTTTCACCTTTTTCTTTTTTGATGCAAGTTTTGATGAAGGAGGTTTTGAAAACTCAACTCGAGAACCCATCTTTTGTAATTCCCTTCCGGCCAATGTTTCCGGCTCTCCTGTTGGTTCTTCATTCTGTGGTCTCTTCTTTCTCTTTGTTGTTAAGACCACATTCGAATTTGATCGGTAATCATAGTCACGGAATTTTACCACTTCGTCATCATTGGGCATTTTTTTTGTTGTTTTTTTTCGTTCTGATTTTGCTGTTGTTTCATTCTCTGATTGAACGTGCAGAAGAAAAAGAGAAGACATGAACTGCATTTCTCATGCATTCATTGAAACAGTCTCCGATGAATGCTCACACGATTTGAAATTGTTGTTGATAGTTTCGAATTTCAATCTAGATGAATCGAGAAAATCATTCCACGGTTTATGAGAACAAACAATTAAATAAAAGTGTTTAAGTGTTATCGTCATACATTACTTTCTGAGACCTAATAGAGCACTATTCAGAGAACTGCTATCGACATTGCCACCTCCTTCTAAATCGTCATTGCCACCTCCTCGAACACCACCTCTCTTAAGGGTGACACCAAGTCGTGTAGCTGCTGCAGATTTGAGTTGTTGCATCTTGTCATCCATGGCTCCTCGACCTTCTGCAAGTGTAGATTTGTTTTTAAGAGTGTCCAATTTCTGTTTGGCAGCATTGATCTTCAATTGCTGTTTGGCAGCTTCCTTCTTGAGCTTTTCTTCTTCAGCTTTCTTTTTCTTTTCTTCTGCCTTCTTGGCTTGTTCATTCTTTTCATTTGCTTGTTTGAATTGTTGAATGAATTGATCAATGAGTGCCAAGAACTTGTCAGGTTCTTTCTGTAAATCTTCACTTCTCTCGTCAAATGCTTTGGCAAGTTCATCAATTTCAGCCTTCATGGCTTTGAACTTTTCTTCAATTATTTCAAGAGCACCAACGACCTTCTTTTCAAATTCTTCCATCTTTTCAATGAACATGTCCCCTTCGAATGGATTATTTCTTGCTTTTTCAATTTGTTGAACAAGTTGTGAATGACACTTTTTCAATTCACTAATATCATCATCAATACTTCCAACCAAGACACGTGTGGCAGGTTGAATATGTGTTAACTGAGTATCAAAATCCATCAAATGTTTCTTCTTTTCTGCAATGAAATCTACAATATATTGCAACAAGCTCGTTTTACCATCACCTGATTTAGTATCTGCTAATTTCTGGAGTGATTTCAATTTGAAACCATAGGATACTTTTCTCTTTTGTTGTCCGTTCAAAAAGTTACCAAAAGTCAGAATCACTGCTAACACTTCCATAAATTTTTCACTTTCTCTTGCCTCTTTACATCCTAGTATCATGTTTTCAATATCTGGACGAATTTTAGAAACCATTTCTGGAAAACGGAGTTTAAAGGACCAAGAATCTAATCGTCCAATGAGATTCGGAATGCCATTCATCACACGGAAGAACTTGTCAGGTTCAGCCAACTCATCCATGGGACCATCGTAACCCATCACAGTATCACATTCTTCTTGTTCTGGAGCAATTTGCTTAATGGTCAAAATATTATCGGCTGTTACAACACTTTCATCCATCTCTATAATGGCCTTTCGAAGTTGTTCATAGGAAACACCTCGAATGGAACCTAATTGAAGTGAGACTGCATAACTACGTTTTGGATCCAGCAATGATTTGACTTCCTTCTTCTTTTCTTTTGGTAACTGATCGGATTTGTCACCAGTGTCTTTCTTTTGTGTGGAGAAGGCCGATGTAATATCATCCAAATCAAACATTTCAATAATTTCATTGGTTTCTTGTGCAATATTCTTCTTAATAAAGATAGTTTTAGAGAGATTGTTCTTATTGATAGCATCAAAGTGAACTTGACGAGTGGTTTCTTTTGGAGCCTTACTTGGGAGAGAGGGTAACATGTCGGCTGGCTTACCACGACCCATCATGGGAACACCTGGCACACCTGGAACGAAACCTGGTGGCATTGGAACACCACCACTCATACCTGGAGGTATTGGAATACCACCACCTGGTGGAGGAGGCACACCACCCATTCCTGGTGGAGGGGGAACGCCACCGCCCATACCAGGAGGTGGAGGGGGAACGCCACCCATTCCTGGTGGAGGAGGCACACCACCCATGCCAGGAGGAGGTGGTGGAATACTGCCACCCATGCCAGGAGGTGGTGGTGGGACAAATCCTGAATCTGAGCCTAGAGGAGGAGGAGGAACACCATCCATACCTGGTGGAGGAGGCACACCACCCATGCCAGGAGGTGGTGGAGGAACATTTCCAAAACCAATAGGAGGAGGAACAAAAGCATCTTGGCCACCCATACCTGGTGGTGGTGGTGGAATATTGCCACCCATGCCAGGAGGTGGTGGAGGAACATTACCCATACCTGGTGGAGGTGGTGGAATATTCGTGTGAGTGGTAGTTGTTGTAGATGCTAAGGTTGGATCCTCCATTGTGGGTGGATTCTTTTTCAATTCGTCACGTTCTTCTGTTAATTGCTTTTCTTGTTTCTTGAGTTTTTCAATTTTTTGTTGGGTCGATGCAATCAACTTTTCAACTCGCTCCTCTTCTTGTGAGTAGTGTTTCTTCTTATCGTCTAAAATCTTTTTAGCATTTTGGAATTGTTCATTGTTGGTTTTTCGTGAGAAGACTTCATTCTTGATGGTCTCAATTTCTTCATTGATTTTCACAAGTTCATTCTTGATCGACTTTAGAGTTTCTTGCTTGCTGTCACGTTCCTTCTCCACGGTGGATAATTCATTCTTAACAGTGGAAATCTTTTCTTCAATTTCCTTCAAATATTGAGCTTTTTCTTCCTCAAATCCGGAAATTTTCTTTTCGTACTCTTCCATACGCTTGATCGCTTGTTCAATTTTCTGTTCATATTCTTGAAGAAGGGAATCACGTTCTGACTGCAAGTTGTTAATTTGGAATTGTTGGGTCTTGACTCTGTCTGAGAGTTGTTTCTCCTTCTCAGTGGTAATTTTAGAATTTTCTTCAGCTCGTTTGGGTGCCAAACCTTGATCGACAAGTTTTCGAATCTTACTCCAATTTTCAGCCACTTGTTGTTCCGTCTGACTCTTATCAATTGAAATTGAGTTGTAAATGATCATTTCAGTGAGTAATTCGTGGAGCATGTTTCTGAGAGTTTCATCTTCGGCGCTACTCAATTTTTGTTTCAATAATTTCACAACATTGACCGAGTCGGAGAGATCATTCTCTAAGAATTCGGGTTGACAAATACTCACATCTTCATCGAAGAGTTCAATTTGAATATTCAAGTCGTATAAGAGCTGTTGAGCTTCTGGGTCATTCATGGACTCGATCGATCTTTCCAAAACTTCCTTTTTCAATTCGGCAGTTGCTTCTCCAACTTTAAGGTTTCTAAATTCCTTCTTGAAGAGTGATTTTGTACCTTCATCAGGTGATTTTTCAAGTAATGTGGTAAACAAGAGTAAGGCAAAGAAGGAATATTTCAAATTCTTGGTCGTTTTCATACGATTAATAATATCGTAAAATCTTGCCTTTTCTCTTTTCACAAGTCTGTAGTGACTCAAAGCGCTCACAACCAAACTAAAACCATGACTTGCCCAACTTGCCAGGACTGTTAAAATTTGTAAAATGTCACATGCTGCATCAATATTGGGTGTATCGAGAATTAACACTAAATTTTTCATGGCGTCTTTTTCTGCAAGAAATTCCTCGATACCAACATTGGTATTGAGAAGTGCTTTCAATGCTTCAATACAGAGAGATTGTTTTTCAAGATCTTCAACTGTGGCTACTTGATTGGTTGATGGTTGTGGGCTGTCTTGATCCACCAAATTAGTTGGTGTCGACGTTTGGTCCTGATTATTGTAGGATGAAAGATTGGAATGTGACATGTTTGATATTAAATGCGATGTGCCATATTCACCACCTGCATCTGAGTAAGCGTCAGCACTTTCTGGTTCATTCTCTACAGCAGTTACATTTTCCATATCCATCAATTCATCTCGTTCACCTTTTCTTGAGAGAATATTGGTAGAGTTGAGACAATGAATTAATTGTTTGATACCTCCTTGCATGATGAATTGATTGACCCATCGAATTGGTTTATCCAACAAGAGTTCACGAATACGAGCCAATCTCATAATGTCATAATCATGTTTTTCCCAAGCAGAGAGAAGAATTGAAGGAGTGTCTTGATCTTGTTGTTGCTCTTCATTGTTATTTGTGGAGTGATATTTAAAGTGATACAACCGTCTATGGTGTGTGAAGTGAGGAGGAGTGTCAGCAATGATGATATGCAAAGGATGATTTCACAACAAGGTGGTTGTGTGATCGTTCCAAAAGTCGTGAATGATGATCAACGTATGAACAGACATTACCATTCAACAGTTCACATATTGAAATTCATTCAACACCCATTCATTCAATATTCAATATATATATTTAAATGTAAATCAATATGACGAGTCAATATGAAGAGATATGGTGATTCTTGTGAAAACAACACATCATGACTTACCTCAATTTTTCCTGTACATTCTTGGTCGTTAATTGTTTTCTCCTAATATTTTCAGGAACACCCATCTCGAGTAACATGTCTGCAAATTCCTGGTTCACTTCATCCTCTCCCATGGAAGAGAGCATGTGTTGCAATCGATCTTGTTGTTCCTTCTGAAGTGCTGCAATGGATTGTTGTGCCGTGGGTAAGTGTTGTTGTTGTTGTTGTTGCTGTCCAACAAGACCACCATTCAAAGGCAATGAGAACATACTCGCAGTAGCAGCAGCACCACCACTACCACTTGAAGAGACTTGTGGAGAGGAAGAGAGAGGAGAGGAAACATTGCTGTTGGAAGCACCCGATTGGATGGAAAGTTGTTGTTGGGGAGTGAGAGATGGAGCACTCTTGGAGGAGGATTCCTTCCTTTTGGAACCAAACATGATGATGTTGTGTTTGTTTGTTTGGATGTGTTAGAAGAAGGATTTAATGAAGATTGGGTGATTTTACAAAGATGATGATGAGGACCTGCTTGTCTCAAGGATCGCTCTGTGGTGTCAATTTTTTGATGGTGAATGGTTTTGAGTTTGACAGGTGAGGGCAGATGAACAAGGAATTTGGCTGTCATTCACATAACTTGACCAGTTTTGATCTGTTATTAACAATATGATTAACCAGCGGTCAAACCAAAAGGTGGGTGATCCATCCTCAAAGTTTCATGAAATCCAAACGTAACAACAACAAGAAGAATTGCAACAACAGTTGCATGAGTGGATGAACCATCAAATATTGTTGTCCTCCTTATTAAAATTGTTCCCATTATAAACAAATCATCTGTGTTCACCACTCAAAAAAATGGCTCCACAGTTGCAAAAACTCACACCCGAACAAGTTCGAGCTCTTGATCCGAATGAGCCTCCCGTGATTGAAGTTTTAAATCAGGGACAAAGTTTCTTCTCTAATATGAAAGTACATTATTGTGATGTACATCCGGTCAAGTCTTGGGTGGTTTTTGCAGATAAGAGAGGCTCAGTCTATTTATTTGATTACGTTCAAAATGATTTGTTGCACACCTTTTCGCTGAATTCAATGTTTGAGAGTAAGAAGGAGGAAACAAATTTATATCGGACTCTTGATAAGAATTTTAAAAACGTACAACTTCCGTATTGGTACGATGAGGAATTATTTACAAAGAATGAAAAGTTTGGAGATTTGAAATCGGTGAGATTCTATGATGAACACGTTCAGTATTGGAAGCTCAGACAATTAAATTCCATGATGGGAGCTGACTCTAATCAACAACAACAAGTACAGATACCAACATCAACCCGAACAATCGATGATGACGAGGATAGGTCCAGAATGGTCGGAGTGAATGGAAATGTTATTGGTGGAAATTTTGTAAATGATCGACCTCCAAAATGTTTGGTTCTTCAAACAGATTCTAGAATCATCATGTTGAGATATGATGAGGTGAGCTCTCTGCTATTCTTTTTTGATGATGTCAAGTCGAGTCAATTGGACAATAAGACCATTACTTGCTTTGACTTTTTATATCGGCAACCTGTTATAGCAATAGGGTGCAGCGATGGATCTGTTAGATTCTGGGATTTTCAACAAAGGAGAGTACTCAACAAGGTGATTAATGCTCATCCAAAAAGTGTGTCACATATTTTGACGGTTCCCAAGGAGGACCCTTTTAGCAAGTATCCTGGACTTGTTACTTGCTCTACCGACGGACATTTATCACTTTGGAACTTGGACAATGATAAAGCTGAATATACAGAACAAAAATGTCAGCAGGGCATTTCAAGCATTATTCTAGATCCTCATACTGGATATTTAATAACTGCTGGTAATGATAAGACAATTGCATTGAGAGGTCTAAACTCTGGTAAGATCATCAAACAAACCAAAACAAAAGTACCAATGAAAAACTTGGCGATGGTCACAACATGCAACTGCAATCCTTCGTGGCTTCTAATGTTAGAAAATAAGAAACAAAAGAGAAGTCTTTTCAGAATGTCAGCCGCTTTGAACACAGATCCCGTCATTTTTGACAAGTCCATTGTGGACGTGGAGGCTCTTGCGTCCTCTCATCACAAGGATGCCAAGTTCTATACCATCCATCAACATCCACTGAACCATGATATAATTTTCTTGGGAACCAGTTTTGGATTATTGATGACGAAAATGGATTTTAATAGAAAACCTCCCGTTTGCTCTGGATTTTTCAGACCAGAATTATTTAGCGCCCCTCTCATTGAACAAACTTCGCCACCCTTGGACCCATCTCTTTTTAACATTGAGGTTCATGAAGACAAAAGAAAATTTGTCTTGTATGTGAGAGAAAAAACAATTTATCAGAGATTTATTGAAACCAAGTAAGTACTTTTTGAATTATTATTTTGAATATCACAAAATCTTTCCGAAATAGTTCTGATGGCAAGAAGGATCTTTCAAACGAAAAACCTGTACATAACTTGGGAAAATTAACAAATGTTAAATTAGACGTGAGTTACAGTGGAAGATATGTTTCAGTATTAGTGGAGAGTGAACGAGAGTATTTCATTTATGACATTTTTGGTAAGGATGCCTGGAAAATTGTTGCATCTGAGAGAGACTGCTCACACATTGTTTGGAGCTCCTCTAGTGATACGTTTGCCATTCTAAAAGGAGGATTTACAACCAAAAAGGTCTCGATTAAGAAAATTGAAAATTCAAGGTAGGTGAAACGTATTCAGCAGATTTTTCATATTAACTTTCTTCTTAGTGTCAAGCTTGTTCATGATAGTATCCCAACATTTGGCGGTAGTATCGATGAAATTTTCGGTGGATTGTTGTTAGGTGTAAGATATACGAATTATCCTGATGAGAACGGTTACCAATTGTTTACATGGGAGGGTTCTGATGCTTTTGGACAAGAATCACCTGAACCCTATCTACCAAAACCTTCGTTTGTTGCTTGGGACCCACTCTCTGGAAAATGTTTAATGGCCTATTCAGACTCTTACGCTATCTTTTCATGTCATCCAATTTTCAAGATGGAGTACTATGTTGAAGAAAAAATTCAAAACGCTTTTTGGTGGAATTCTACATTATTTGTAAACACAGAACATGATATTAAGGCAGTTTTCGTCACAAGTGGAAAAATATTTACTACTGTATTAGCAAGTCTAGACGTTGCCATTTATTCACAAATTTCCCAAAAAACCCTTCTCGACGAGCAAAATAGTTTAGATCCAATTCCATTACCAAAACCCAAAGGTGTTATTTCATTTATGGATGTTGTTGGAGACAATCTCTATGTATTGGATTATTTATCACAAATTTACAGCATTAACAATATCTCTATTACTCCAAGTATCAAATTTAGAATGTTGGTTGCTGCTGGATTAACAAAGAAGGCCATGGAATGGATACCATTCATTGCCCAAGAAATCCATGACTATTTAGCTGACTTCTTGTGTGCTTTTGGATACACAAAAGAAGCTTGTTCCATCGATTCTTTATCTTCCTACAAGAGATTGCTGCTCTGCTATGAACATGGCCATATTAAATATGGATTGGATGCGTTGACCTATTTGGATGATCATAGATACTTCTTTAAAACAGATAATATACACTCGTCAAGCAAGACACACGAGGATGATATTGATCTTGCTCGACTGTATGTGAGACTTGGATCCGTCGGAGAAAAGAAATTGGATACCTTTACAACTACCTCACCTCACTACAATAATCATTTATTACGGCCTGCTACAACAGAGGAAGAAGTTACAACCTCTAATCCACAGGATGAGCAGGATCATGAATTGACACGTCAAGAGGCTCTAAACATTATTGAACAGAGTTATCGTAGGGCCTCAGTACTCGATCCAAGCACGTTGACGCACCTCATCATCTTTTGTTCGAAATATTTCCCTGAAAAGTTGGACGACATTCGAAATGACATCAACACCAAGATGGAATCAGCTTCTGAAGATGAACAAGTCATATACAGACAATCACTAACTATGCTCGCACTGGTAACTAAAGATTTTGGAATGGCCACCACATTGTTTGAACAATCTAACAAGTTCAGCCAGGCTGCCACCTTGGACAACTCTCTTGTTCACAAATGGTCAGAATATTTGAATTCCAAACCAAACGCTTTACCTGTGAATATTCTTCAATAACTTATGGCTCAAATAATATATGGCCCATGTATGCATTACCCGAATAATTCGCCATGGAATTAAATTTATTTGAATTAATTCATAGAGATAGATCTCCAATGCTCATGTGACCTTAATCTTTGAAAATATGTTTTTGCTTTACTCAAACCAACACTTGAGGATATAGATTTCTTTACAAAATAAAATGTGTCATGGCTCCTTGCGCCGCATTTTAATTTCATACAGATGGTACTTCCTATAATGACGTTAATTTAGAGATCATGATTTCCCAAAAATGTTCTGCGTTTTTCTTGGGCACATTTGGAGAACTCGTTCAATAAATTGCTACAATTAAGAGTTCCATATGGCACATTACCATTATTCTTAAGGCATTGAACCAAAGCAGATTTTTCTGCTGTACAACCGTAGGATTGAATGGTGCGATGATGTGGAATTAATTTGTCGAGTTTTGCTATTTCTTCTTGTAAGTGTTCAACTCTGGCATCTTGTAAATGCTCCAAAAGTCTGTTTTGTTGATTCTATGTTGAGGTCCGAATGTTGTTGTCGTGGTGGTATTTTGTCCAAATTTGTTAAATTTCATCATCATAAGATCCATCGAAACAAGAAAACATCCAACGAAAATAACAATGATGATGATACATCGTTATCGTTAACAACGTTCTTTAACAAAAAGGCTTACCTTCAATTGATCATATTTAAACTTGACCAATCTAAATTCCTCTGCAGAAATAGGCTTTACGTTCTCCACTACTTCTGGAGTTTGTTCCACGCTTCGTGAATTTGCAGGTGATGATACTTGTGTAGTTTCAGCAGTAGGAACTCTCTCCGATGCATTATTGTTCGACTCGAGAGTGTTGGATGATGATGATGGCTCAACATCAATAGCCTTTTGTTGCTGATGATTCATCACTGAGGAGTTTGAAATATTCTGTTGTTGTTGTTGTTCCTCGAGAGGTACGTGGGCAATTTGTTCCGGTACGGACGAGGCTGTTTGAGCATCATGGCTGCTTGTCTGTTGCTGACTCGTCAGTCCATTGCCAGGAAAGAAATTTTTCACAAAGTTGGTGGTGAGAGAGATGCTGTGGTGCATTTTTTTTTAGTTTTTCAAATTTAATCCGAAGTTAATTTAATCAATAAATTCATCAAACAGACAAAGGAAAGATTAAAGAACGAAATAAGCTTGAAGATCATCATCGAAATTTGGATCCAATGATTGATAAAGTAAGAATGAACTCATCATACAACACTGAATTTTCTTTTAAAAAAAATGGGAAATAACATGAAAACGCCAAAAGGAGACTCTTATTTGATTTCCGACCAACTGAACCCTCTGAGTAAAAATAGTGGCGGTAGTGATTGTAGCACTTTGAATACAAACAAAATTATTTGTTGTTTATTTTCAATGAATTATCCGTTAGTTTATCAACCAAAGTCGGTTTTACAGGATCATGATGAGAAAATGATGATTCCCGAAAAAGAAAAGGTGTATAATTTTCAGAATTTGAGTGTTTTATTTACCTGATGAGATTGTCTTGTACATTTTACAATTTTTACCTTTGGAATGTCTACTACAATTGGGAAGAGTCTCGAAAAACTTTTATCAGTATTGGATTCAATTTCCACAATTGTGGAATAATGTTTCAAATGATTGTTCCATGTTATTCTTGCCACAGGTGTACGAAAATGATGAACGAAAGAATTCATTGTTTATTCACAAACGATTCAAGCCAAAAATTGTGAACTCATTCAAATATTTATCAGCAGGGAGTCGAGAAAATTCCACAGTTTTGTTAAAATTCATACTTGCAGGCCCTCACGGATGAGGTAAAAGTGTTCTCGCTAAAAAAGCGTTCAATGATTACCCGTTTGAGGGTAATGAACATTATGTTGGAATTGAGAGTACGAGCAAATTTATATATTACTCTGAAAAACAACAATATCACATAAAGTTGTGGGATACGACGGGAAATTTAAGGTTAAGACCACTTATTATGAACTTTATTGCAGTACACGGAAGTTATTTCTTTTGCTTTGATTTAAGCGATCATTCACCCTTTGAAGAAACAACATCCATGATTGAAGGTTGAAAATCACAAAATGGGACCGATAATGTTTGTGAATATTTAGAATCAATTGATTCATGTATTATATTGTTAGGACTGAAAGCAGATCTTCCACACAAAGTCACCAGGAAGGAAATTTATGATTTTTTGGGAAAATATGTGTCCACGTCTTACAGGAATTTGCACACGAGTTCAATATTTTGAATTAAGCAGCCAGAATGATTCCTTTCAAGATTTGCTATTTCCTTTTATTTATGCATGCACAATTTTGAACTACAACCATCACAGCTTGTCTGTGTGATCTTTTAGCTCACCTTTAAACCAGCAACAACTGTGCCTGCCAGGCGCATATGACGGGTTGCAAAAGAAAACCAAAACGACATTTCTAGAGTGGACTACTAGTGATGAATTCCTATCACACGATTTCTAATTTTGTTCATTCCTCTTTTAAATTTGTTACTGCTTAGAATGTTTTTGCTGAGGAATCTCAATAGATATCCAACAGGAATGCACAACATGCCAACGCTAACACTCACCAACCATTGATACCATGTCAAGGGTACTAAACTTGCAAGTCCAACTTGTACCAACAATACTTGAAAGCTCACAGTGAGTGCGAAAAGACCCACAAACATGAGTGATTTGTGAATACTTTTAAACAGATTCCACTCATTATTAATTCTTCTGCAATTGAATTGATTGAATATTTGACAAAATACAAAAGCATTGAATACAATGGTGTCACTCACTTGTGTAATGCTAATGGTAGTAATATTACTATTGCTTTGATTCGGAGAAGGAGGCATTGGATCACACAGACAAATCTTGTTCGCTTGTTGGTCATGAATACACATGTATCGACCAGCAAAGTGTAACACCAACAAAGCAACAAATTGATAAATAATTTGTCCAATAATGTGAAGTTTCATATTCTTGGTGACAATACTATGTTTTGGTTTCGTGGGAAGTTGCGACATTATTTCACTTGGTGGTGGATCCGAGGCCAATGACAAGGCAGCAAAAATGTCCATAATAATGTGAACCCAGAACAGTTGAACTGGATTGAAGGGAGGTAGTTGTGTGGGTGTCAAAAGGTAGGAAGTGAGTGAAGTTGCAGCTGTAAAAATCATCACCACAATATTAATGGTCATATGAAAGACGAGATATTTCTGAATATTGTAAAACAATGCTCTGCCCCATGCAATGGCTCTCACCAACGATGAGAGATTATCATCAGTAATGAGTAGATCTGAATTTGCTTTTGCAGAATGAGAACCACTTATTCCTTGAACTGCTCCAACATTGGCACATTGAATGGCAGTCAAATCCTTGTAGGAAGAGGCAAAAAGTGTGACAAATTCGTCTCTTCGTTGTAAAGAGGTGATGAGTCGGAGCTTGTCATAGGGATCCGCTTTGGCAAGGACACGTAAATTTTTCGAAATTTTTGTCACATCTTCTTGGGTTAAATGCCTTAATGAAGGACCTTCCATCATTAAACCTTCAGTGTCGTCGTCACAACACGTGTTGGATCCTACGATGCCACATTCGGTGGCTATTTTTCTTGCAATGTGAATATTGTCACTGGTGACGAGCTTGACACTGATACCTGCTTTGTGCAACTCTGCAATGCTCTCCTGAATTCCTGGCTTAATAGGATCAATTAAAATGATAAAGGAAATAATCACAAAATCTTCTTCGTATTCTGGAGAAAGAGAGGTCCAATCTGAACAATCAATTTCAATTTCTCGATATGCTAATGCAATGACGATATACCCTTCAGATGAATAATGGTGCATTCTGTCTAATAGTTCACTCTTTTTTGTAGAATCCAATGGAGACACAATTCCTTCTTTCAGTAGCTCACCTGAAGAAGACTGAATAATACTTTCGTAGTCTCCTTTTGTAAAAATAATGTAAGATTTACCATCGTTGACAATAGTGGTCATTTTACCCTTCTCGATTGGGAACATTTTAACAATTTTGTACTCTTTGAGATAGTAATTACGAATGGGTGCATAGTCAACTCCTTCTTGTTGTAAAAAGAGTAAAAGTGAGCAGTCGAGGTGATCTCCAATTCCTTCGTAATTTTCAAGTGTTTCTGAATATTTGAGAGTTGCTCTCGAATCGACAGCAATTGCACTTGAAAGTATTTGCAAAAGTGTTTCATCAATTTGATTCTCTCCATTCATTTCAATGGTCTCTCCAGCAATTATCACTTTCACAACGTCCATTTTTTTCTGTGTGAGGACAGACTTGTCAACAATTAATTGAGACGTGTAACCGAGTCTTTCGCAAACATCTGGTGTTTGATGAAAGCTGCATAGTATATTATCCTTAATTGTTCGTCGTACAGAGTAGGCAAGTGATGTGGTAATAATTTTGTAGATTCCTTCTGGAGTGCATACAAATAACACAGAAAAGCAAAGGGTGAAAATTTTCAAAAAAGTAATCAGATCAGATTGATCCCAGGAATCAGAATTTGTTGAGACAAGTTTGAAAATCATCCAACCTCCAAATAGAACAAGAAATGTTCCAATTGAAAATCCAAGTGATATTTTCCAAATATTATTTGCAATTTTGGCTAATCGATTTTCCAATGCAGAATCATTTCCCTCCTCCTCTTCGTTTGCCGTGTTTAAACCAAGCTCAAAGTATTTGGAATGAACTCCAACATTTGTCACGAGCATTTTTCCATATCCATTTGTCACAAATGTCCCTGATGTGATAAATGGATTTCGCTTCACATCTTTGAGAGTCATTTCTTGCTGTCCAAAATACAAATTTTCGTCACAAATTAAATTATAACACTCAATGATAATTCCATCACATGTAATAAAATCGCCTGGCTCAATTTGAATGATGTCTCCCACAACACTATCTTCCATTAAAAGGGAACAAAGTTTTCCATCTCGTATTATATTCACTCTGTATTCGCTATCTTGTTTCGTGTAAATTTCATTCCATTTTCTTTTCTTTTGCCATTCATTAAAACTATTTGCCAAACAAACAAATAGACATCCAAATAACAGGGAGACACCTTCAATCCAGCCTTTTTTTCGTTTTGACTGATCTTCAGGAAGGCTTACTCCAAAAAGTATCGACAAAATAGCCAAAATAAAGAAAGTAGTCATGAATGGCTCTCTAAAACAATCAATAAATAATTTAAACCACGAATTTGTTCTTCTTGGAGAGCTTAAATGTTTTCCAAAATAAATTCTTCGTTCTTCCACTTGCAGACTATTAATCCCTTGATCAATATCTGTTCCGAGAGATTTTGCAATATTTTGAACTCCTCCATAGGTATATTCCAATTCCGAAATATCTCTTTTACTTGTGAGAGCATCAAGTTCTTCTATCGTTCTTTCAAAATCATCATCAATTGAATGCCATCCAAATTATAAAATTCCGATCCATATAAATTGTATTTATAAACATTAAAAACTGGTAGTACTTACATCCCATACGATCCCTTGTTTATGGCTATATCTAATGATCGCTTCGGTTTCAGATTTCTGTCCCTCGCCGCCACCGAGAGAAGCCTCCGTTGTAATTGTTGCATTTTTTTTGTAAAGAAAATTTAAATTCCAAAACAATAAAACCAGATTTGGAATGATTATCATAGAATTGAGACTATTCTCGAAATTTCTTTGTGAATGAATATTTATTGTCGAACCGATTCAAAAGCCACACGTTGAGCTGTACTCACTGGTGAATATTGATATTGAACTCCAATATTCAAACTCGTCGCATCATCCTGTTGGTTGTGTGAGTGCGTCTTGTGTGAATAAATCCAAAAGGATGGAATGAAAAGACAATCTCCTTCTTTCAATTCTGCATGTAATGATCTCGCAAATTTAGAGAGAGGATGTAATTCAAAGTCTGGATGATAAGGATTAAATTCAATGTGAAGGGGATTTTGTTGATTCGAGTAGAGTCTTTAGAAAATTTGAGTTCAACATTTGAATTTTGTTGAAATTTTCCATTGAACAGCAGTTATTGGATCCATCATGTTGTTGAAATAATTATAATCATCATTGGTGAGAAATAATCGTCATCATCATTGATGAGAAGAGAGAAGATTTCTTGAAAGAAATTTAAAAAACTTACAAATCGAGTTGAAATGGATCATAGAGTAAGAAGGATGAAGATCCAACGAATTGGCAATGCAATGTTTCATAAAGGTCTTTTGCATTGATGAATCACCACATCAAGAAGTAATTTCACTTACTCAATTTCAATCGAGTTGCCAATTCATGACTCATCATGATCAAGTGTGTGGAAATGTGTGAATAAAATCCATTCGAAAAAAGGAATGGCCATTTAGGAATGTCATGTTGTAACTGTTTGAAATGCTTGATATTTTCAATAAGAGCCACTCGATGCTTTTTCAACCACCACTTGCTCCAAAAGGTTTGAAAATTCTTGATGGTTCATTCAGAAGTAATTTTTCACATCATCATGAAATGCTTAAAAGATTCAAATCTTGATCAACCTACAGTGGTTTCAAATTGAGTGGTTTGTCCTGGAACGACTGTTCCATAGATCAAGTCGTTCTTACTTTTTTCAACAAGTATTTGAGTGGATGCATCCACACTAGATTGTAAATACTGTATATTGGTCCATTCTGTTGTTCATATTTTGATGGAATTCATGATGAATTAAAATTTTCCATATTAATGGTTCAATCGAATGATCAACATTAGTGTTCAAAACATTGACAATATATTATTTCACAACGATTGTCGTTTCATCAAATCATGATAGGCATCAGAATTGTAAAATTAATTGATAGAATAATAATTCACATTCATGAACCATTCGATCCTCCATTAAGATGAATAATTCAATTCTACAAACCTCTCTTTGCTTTCCATCCTGCACATGCCTTCTCCAATAGTAACGGTTTACTTTTCAGAGTAAAATTCTTGAAAAACAAAGTAGGATCCAAGTTTTGGATGGTCATTCCTGATGTGGCAATGGCAAGATTTGAACTTTTCAATACTTTGGAATCAAAAGCATCAATGTTTCCACCCTCATAGCTCAATAACGATCGAGATGACACCATAAAAAAGTGTCTCAGTAAATTCAAATCATGTTGAGAGGTTGTATCGGGATGGAAACCTTCTGGCAATGGAAATGAAAAGGAATTGCGAGGATGGGAGGAGTGTGGTTCTTGTTGTTGTGAAAGGTTGGCATGAGAATGACTCAAAAGGAAAAATCCAATCAATAATCCAGCAATAAAACAATAGAATACAATTTTCATACGATCCTGTAGGAATTGAATTAAATCTTGTTTGGAGAATTCAAGAGCAAAGGCATAGAATTCTTTTGTTTGTTGAAGCAATTTCCGAGATTTTTCATTTTCGAGTAATTGGCGTTTTGCAATTTTGAGTTGATGAATGAGTAGAGTCCAATAGGTACCAACAAAATGGCGAGAGGTGTTGTCCCGAGAGGAACTGGATGTTGAATCAGCACTGCTGTCCGTTAGTGATGACATTTTTTTGATTAAAATGGAAGCCAAATGTCTGCTCACATCTCTAAAAAATCGTCAAAATTTGTCCAAAGGGAATTTGTTGGTGCACCAAGTTGGTTTGGTGAGATACATAAACCAATGTGTGTCACTCTTAATTTCGTAAAGACATGCTTTTATTGACCTCTTACTTTTTCTTTTTGGTTTGTTTTTTGGAGGTCACTGAACGTTTTGATTTCTTTTTTGATTCTATCACTTTCTTTTCCTCATCTGTTTCATCTTTCATCCGTTGTTGTTCTTCAGCTTCACTGCTCTCTTCAAAATACTTGGCGCAAAATGTAACATCATAACATTGATCCACAGTTTTGCCCTCCTTGTTTTTCAATTTGAGATCACTAACTCTCAAAAATTCTTCATAACACGATTGATTTCTAATGGCATAGAAAAGAGGGCTCTCTCCATTGTCATCTTGAATATTTACCACTTCATCGAATTGGTCTGTTTTATCGAGGAATTTAAGCAAATCATCAAGCAACTCATGCTTCACTGATGGCATGTAATTCCGTCCTGATGGAAGATCTTCGCACAGTAAATGTAAAATGGTAGCACCTTTAGGTTGGATTTTTCTTGTTATCCATTCAATTACTGTAGATGCCTTCAAGTTGCTATTAGTAAGAATTTGTTTCCTCTTTCTGTGTGATGTGTCATTTTGTATGATATAGGCCACCAAGTAATTCAATCCTTTCCAATAACTAAGCTCCAACCAAGATATGTCACGTTTGATTGTTTCTCTTTCCATTATTGATCGAGAAATTTTTGAACATGCAGAGGTTGCATTGACAAGTGCAGCTTTCCACAAGAGGGTTCTTGAGAAATTATCACTTCGTATTTGGTTAGGTTTGAATCTAGTAATTGCGAAAGGTTTTGTAAGACAATTCAGTTTAGATTTTTGTTCGTTATTTGTCCTTTTGAAAATAAATTCAAGCATATCAATAATTGAGACTTGGAAATCCTTGTCATAATCAGTTCTTTCTAATGTATATCCGATACATATTTCCATTAATTCATCCAAAGTAAATTCATCCACCAACTCATCATTTTCACACAATATCAAAAAACAAAACTCATACTTGTGGTTGCTAAATGCTGATCTCAAGTTCTGTTTGGACCATTTGATTTTGTCACATAAATATTGTTCAGCATAAGTGATTAACATCTTTCCAGCATTGTAAATTCCATATTGACTAATAATGTCCAGCACATCATAACCTTTGGAGGTTTTAGAGGCTAATAGTGTTGAGCACTGTGCTGGAGCGTTTGAGGTCAACATGGTCAAAAAATGACTCAACAAGTTTTCGCTTTTCGCTTTGCAAACACTATGGAGGATATTCATTGTTCCAAATTGAAGGTCTTCGTATTGGTATCCAAGCAATGCTTTGCAAAGATCGCTCCTGTTACATTCTTGATAAGTCCACCACATCCCAGTGTTGTTTGGTTGAATAGGTATGAATAGTATGGCGTTTAAAACTTGGAATATGTGGTCAACAATATAAGGATTATTAAATAGGACATACAAAACGGGATCTACTTGTTGATCGTTCAATGTTATAATACTCTTTTTGAGCAGTTCCTTGTCTAGAATTGAGTGATCTCCTTCAAATACCTTTTGCATCTCTAAAACTTTTGTACTATTGTAAACCCATGAAGAGAGCATAAAGCACAATGGAGTAATTTTCACTCCTTGCACTTCGGTAGGAGTGACCAACAATTCATTAAGGTTATCCCAATACTTTAGTACATTGGCAAGTGTGGTTGGCGCCATTATGGGAGCTGAGTAAAGCAAAGATGCCAAAACAATAACTCTGTTATGTTCAATGTTGCCCTTTACAAATACATCACCATCCAAGGATTGAATTGATCGATTTAGGTCAGCTCCTTTTGAAAGTAATAACTCTATTATTTTGAGGTGGTTATCTTCAGTGGGGCCTCGAATATACATAAAAGAGAATGAACTTGCAAAAGGAAGAGGGGCGTACCGCTCTAATAAAGCACAAAGAGGTGACTTTCCAGAATGATCTTCCTTGTTAATAACTTCAACATCCATGGCGTCAATTAGTATTTCAGCAGTTTCGAATCCTGTATGTTCGGGGCAAGTTTCTATATAGAGATGGAGGGGAGTCTTCCCTTGATTATCGGTTTTGTTACAATTAAGATCAGCCATAACAAGTTCTGGAATGGCAACTGATTTCTGTAGCGATATGATTTTGTGCAACAAACTCATGTCATTTTCAAACGTCAAATCATCCAAAGAAATATCATACTTTTTGTAGGCTTTACAGAATACATGAATAGCTAGGCGAACCTTGTCTGGAGTAAGGTCATTATCTACTTCAATACGTTTCAAAAGTCTTTCAAAAGGATTGTTGTTTCTGTTGTTTTTGGCCAAAAAGTATTCTTTTGGGAGATGCTCTGCCAAATCTATAAAGGAATAGCGAGAAATTTAAATTTTGTGAGAGTTATTCAACACTTTTTGCAAAAAGTTCCACTTACATTCCGAATAAGGGCAAATATGTAAAAAATTGTTACCTGTGTTTGGACATACAAAAGTAATGTCAGCTCCATTTCGATGAAGCGCTTCAATGATGCTATCATCAGCGTTGAGACCCTTTTGCATGTTTAGGTACAAGTTTAGAATGTTCAAGGAAGCCACTTCATTTGAAATGATTCCATTTTCGTCACCCAAAGAGATCAGGCCAGGTTTCAAATTGCAAAAGAATGAGATTAATTCTGAGGTGACAGAAGTATTTCTGGAATTTGCAATGAGAATCAATAATGGATTCTTGACTTCATCAAAAACAAAAGGCCACTCTGCTTGTTCAAATAAAAGTTTGGCCATTTTCAATGAAGTTATGGAAGTCAGAAGGCTATTCACAAAGCTTGAACTAATGATACTCTCAGTAGATGTTAATTTCTTGAAGAATTGTGTTTCTAACATGTAGTCCATAATAGCATCAGGCAAACCAAAAAATAATGAACTATTCATGATTCTCTCTTGGGTGAAAGTGATACGTTCATATCCAGCCTTTTGTTGTTTTTCATGTACTTGTAAAATGTAATCAATTAAGGAAGGAGTGAAGCTAGTAGGATGTAAAGAAGTGATGATATCAGTCTTGTCCAAAGAGAATCTCTCAGTTTCAACAAAGTATTTTAGAGTATTAATGACATCTTCGCTTTTTGCATTATTTGGAATTGAAACTAGATTAGATTGATCTGATTTAAACCGTAGAATCTTGGCAAAATTTTGCACAAAGGTGTAATCTAAATTTTGGCAATCAATCACATCTTGTCTGTAACAGGATCTCCATGAATTAAATGGAGGAAGAAAAAATATCTGAACGTGGGAAAGCTTGGGAAAGCTGGAGAGCAGTCGTTGAGGTACGCGGAGTCTGTCATTCACACAAGGCAAAATCAACTTTTCAATATTTGGAAATAGAACTCCGAGAAATCGGATACAATCGTTGTTCATTCTTGTGGACACTTGTGAATTGTACCATGGATATCTGTATTTAATGGTGGCGTCTGGATTTTCGTTTCTTTGAATTAAATCCAATTCTTTCACTTCTTGGCAAATGACGTTATCGAAATCGTCCAGCCACTGTTGACTTGTCAGTCTTATGGTCAAATAGTAAGGGAATGCAGGTAAATATCCCAAAATCGAGTGCAAGATATGTCTTGGCAAATAACAATCGAATTTCGGTAAATAAAAGAAACCTGCACATGATTTTTCATGAAATAGGATTGTATCATTGTTATTTCGAAATAATAATAATACAATCAATATTCGAAATAAAACATTTGCGATCAATAATTCGACGATTGTCATTAGAAAAAAGACATGATATATCAAATCGTAGTACTCACCTTGTTCCCAATCCATTCTCTTTGCTTTTTTTAGAACGAGCATCCAATAATCGTTTGGTGTTTAAACCTCCTGATCCATCGTCGTCCTCTTGGTCTGCCGCTTCCTCTTCCATAATTTGGGAATTATCCTCTCCTACCACTTGTTTTAATCGTTCTTCTGTGGTCTTTTTAACTTTCTTTTTCGGAACTCTCACTTTCGCTTGTTTGAGTTTCTTTACCTCTTCTTCTGACAACTCTTCCATCTCGGAATCGATCATATCATCCTCTTCGGGGCGATAATCATCGGCAAAAAAATCATCTTCCTCGTCCGTTTCATCGTATGTTTTATATTTCATTTTCCTTTTTTTGGAAGTCAATCCATCGTCATCGTTGTTCGCTGCGGCAGAATATTCCTTTCTTCGAGTTCTCACCATCTCACTTGTGTTTCAATATTTTTTTTTGAAATATTTTCAGGTTGTTGGTGGAATTTCAAAAATTGTCATTCTTGTTTCGTCTCGCCCTTTGTTCATGGATTTTTGTTCGACAAATAACGGAAAATAAAACCAAACCCAAACAACAACCCAAACCAAAACTACAATAACCCAACAAATAAACCCATCTAAACCAAGAGACCAGACTCCCAAAAGTATGTTTGTATGCCACTGTCTGTCACCTCATCTTCTCACCAACAGATGACAATTACATTCCGCTCCAAAACAGTTAACAAACGGGTCGCACTTACAAAAAATTGAAAAGCTACCACTCAAAATGATCCCCTCAAAATCTTCTGCCAACCTTGACTCCAATCACGATTTTCCTCCTTCGCTTACATCGCTCATACAGTCCTTGTTGTTGAAACGAAAACGTACTTCACAAAATTTAACATTTGAGGAGGATGAGAAGAAGGATGAGAAGCCACACGAAGGATGCAGCATGAAAGCATTGATTGCCTCCCTCGCAACAACCAATCAGAAAAAGAAGAAAAAATTAATTGATCATCATCGGGAGGATGATGAACCTCCTTCCTTCAGAACTCCTCCGAAAAGAAAAACCATTCAACAACAACAACAACAGCAAACCACTCCTTCTCAAAATCGTTCAACGTTGAATATTGGAAAGAAGAAGACTAACATTGAGTCATCTCAAAATTTAGCATCACCAGCCAACGCTTCCATCCTTGACAACGATGTGAGTATTTTGGAGAAGGGGACACCCTCGCACAATTCTCATGAATCAAGAAGGTCAGAGAGCAGACGAAATGAAACTGAAGTTCAGGAAGTTTATGATGAGGCCTACTTTAAGAAAGCGAGAGAAAAAAATCAAAGAATGCGAAAAGCTCTCGAGGCTAAAAAACGAAGAGAAGAAAATGAAAAAATCGAACAAGAGGTCCAGAAAATTAAAGCTTTAGGCGAAGCTCGTTCCAAACAAAGTACAGAAAGTCGAGTATTGGTTGGCCTTAAAGAATTGCAACAAAATAATTCTCAGGCCAATTTAGAAAAATTGTATGAAAGTATTAATAGAAAAGTCTATTTTAACTTTGTGTCATCCTTAGAACATCAAATGAATTTGCGCAAATCGATCGAGAATTTAATCGATTTCGTATTTTCAATTTTGGATTCTATTTCGAACGAAAGATTATCCAAGAAGCAAATGATATTGATATCATGAAAAAAAATTTGGAAATTCTTAAGGTGTTGAATACACATGCAAGCTACAAGTGCCTTCTATTAAGATTAGTCATCTCTGTTTGACTTCATTCTCATTTAAAGATTATATTAGAATGTTTAAAGAATGTGGAATTCATATTACGCCAAGCACAGAATCAGAAGTACAAATTTTCACGTTCAAACTTCCAGATGAAACTATTTTGTTGTCGAAAATTATTTCTGAAAAATTTGGAATTTTTATTTCAGCATTGTTTAAAAAGTTTGTACAAGATATGAAAAGCTCTGTGGATTCTCTCAAAGAATTAGAATTAGTTTTACTTGCTTCCTTTTTGATTCATGTTAGAATTTTCAAAAATCATTTCACCACATGTAACTTGAATGATGAAATCGACTTCCGACAACAAACACTTCTCTGCGCACCTTTCGTATCATTTATGATGAAGAGAGACCTCTTCTGGGTAGATATGACGAAACGACATTGACATCATTGAAGAAACTATGAGGAGGTTTGGTCTTTATGTTTCCGACTCGAAGGCAACAGATTTAACGTCAGACTTCTCTGGTGATCTGGTCCTCAAGTATTTGAAAACATTCTTTCCGTGATACTTTTTCAACTGTCTCATGTCAAGATTTTGGTACATATTCCCATTTCAAATTCAATGCAACCTTTTCCACAAGTTTGTGTTGCTGTTGCTGTTAAAAAGTACGAATAATCAAAACATTTCAACTAGCAGAGTACTTGGCGTGAATGGGCACAGCGAGAGTGATTATGGCCCATTACTGCATAGCATTATACAGGATTCATTGGTATTCGTTGAGCGGATGGTTTCCCAAATGTCCTCATCCAATGCACATCCATGCACTTATTACTTGTTGAGAGTCATGGATTTAATTTTATTAAGCATTGGTCCTAAAAAATTCAAGTTTTATGAAATGATGCTCAACACAATCACTCATGAACAGACCGAATCATACCAGAATCTTTTGGAGCAATGTCGAAACAAACTCTCCAAATGCTCGTTCATTGGTGACAATGAACGTCAAGAACTTGTGTATCATCGTCTAGACTCTGTTCGACCTCTGTTACTGCGAGCGAGTAATAAGGTATTTGAGGAAGGAAAAGAAGACCAAAAGACCACCGGTCGAGATCAAACCACCACTGATCCATAATATAATTGTAGTGTAAATTTCCAATCTCAGCACATTGTCTCCAAAGGGATAGAATACATATCTTGAGGAGAGTAGTTTGTGATCTGTCACTCCATTTTTGGAGAAAAACCACTCGTCCATTTCTAGTAATCACCATGATTTGAAGATGTTTCTTTTGTAGATCATGTCCATCTCCAAACATTGTACAAAAAGACATCAATGCACCAAACTCCTCACGCACGCTCAGAGAATGAAGGAAAAAGCATTCGTAAAATTCCACGCCAATTCGAGAGCTATAAATCATGCAGGCTCATTGCCACACTTGCCAACACAACACAAAAAAACAAACCAACGACGTTCCTTAACCAAAAGAGAATGCAGTTTTCCTCTCGTTTACTATTAGGTCTAATTGTGACTCTCTGTTCCATTGCAGCAGTTTTGGCTGGTGGTGACGTCAAGTCGGTCGATATTTATGCACCACCTGTTTATGGATTGCCGGGTTTCGCAGCCACCAATGCTTTGAACAATGCAGCAGCCTATGGCTATCAAGGAGGTGCTGGACAGAATTATGGTGTCCAGGGTGGTAACTACAACCAATATGCTCAAAACACACAAGCTTACAACAATCAAATGAACTCTGTGAATTACAACCCATATGCCAGCTATGCTTCCAACTATGTGGGTCCAACTTCATATGGAAATCAATTTGCTAATCAATACTATCAAACTTATGCTCCTCCTGCATTGCCATATTATCCTCCTGCATTGCCATATTATGGTGGTTATGGTGGTTATGGTGCTCCATTCTATGGTGGATTTGTGGGTGGTGCTCCATTCGTTCCTCCAGTCGTTGGTGGTGGTGCTGTTGTTGGTGGTGGCGCTGTTGTTGGTGGTGCTCCATTCATTCCTCCTATTGGAGCTCCAATTGATGGATATTTGGGTGCTCCAGGTTTCATTGGTGCTCCAGGATTCATTGGTGGACCAGTGGGTAGCGCAGGATTTGTGGCTGGTGGAGGTGGTGCTGTTGGTGGTGCTGTTCTTGCCAAGTAAGACAGAAGAGGAATCACTCCAACCACTACTAGCTGTGTTAACTCTCCCAAAGGAGAGTGAACCTATATAATTATATATTTGAATATTCAACAGTCGTTCATGTTTGGAATTGTATCGTGTAGATTTTTGTAGTGTCGTCTTGTCACATTCAATGACTGATGAAGTCAGAGGGTGTTGTTGGGAGGCAATGGAAGAGTTTGCACAAAAAGTGGATTCTTTTGCTTTGAAACATTATTAGAATAAACATGAACCTATCGAGTGAGTTTTGAAATAATGTCAAGATCTGATGTGTTCTTCAGAATAATTCTTGTGGCATTTGCCAACTCTATTGTAATAGAGGAGGTCATTCATTCGATGGCAACACTTTGATTTACAGGAGCCAAAAAAATGTCTCAACCCGAATCCTTCTCTTCCACTGTGGACTATGAAAAATTGGTGAACGATTTAGTGAAACCATTCGGATCGGAATATGATGAAACACTTAAAAAGTGTCTAGTGATGGCCTATCAGGCTGGAGAGATGGCTAATAATTTTTGTATTGATCGAATGAATTCTCCGAGTTTGGAAATTGAAATCAAACAAGATGATTCACCGGGTAAGTAATGATATCATTTTTAGTTATTGAATACAATAGTTGTTGTTGTTTATTTGATTGTTAAATTCGTGCGAATTCGATGAACATGATTATTATTATGATAACCTTTTTTAATATTGCTAACTCTACGACCATGACGGTCAACTTGGCAGTCACCATGGTTGACAAGAAAGTCAATGCCTTTCTCATTGGACAACTTGAACATCATTTCATTCAATCCAATAATAATATTAGAATTATTGGAGAAGAGGGTGTGAGCACCAAAAACAAGGATTTCGAAAACAGAGACCTCTCCGAAGGTCTTGTTTTCTATGTGGACCCCATTGATGGTACAAGAGATTTTATTTCCAATAATGGTGAATGGGCGGTCATGATTGGACTCTGCAAAGATGGCAGACCTGTCATGGGTTGTATTTATTGTGCAGCTCAAGATGAAATGTTTTATGCTATCAAAAGTCATGGTACATTTGTGATTCGAAATAAGCAAAATTTATCTAAGGTGCAATGCAATCAATTCAATCCTGATGATTTATCCACAACTAAATGTTTAATTTCTAGAAACAACTATGATCAAATGACTGAAAATATCCTCGACGAGCTAGGTGTTCAAAATAGAGTTCCATGTGGAAGTTTTGGAAGAAAGGTCTGTCACCTTGTTGCAGGTAATGGTGATTTATATTTCAACACAAGCTGCAAGAGTAGTTATTGGGACAGTGCTGCTCCTTCCATCATTCTAGAGGAGGCAGGTGGATGTCTATTAAGAAAGAATGGAGAGAGCGTATTTTTCAATGGTCATCGAACTGCCAACGATTACATTTTATTTTGTTGCCCCATAAGTGTCTCTAAAAAAGTGTTACAAGTGCTTGTTAAACATGCTGGTGATAGGGAGTAAATTTATTGCTTCTCTCATTATCTACATGGACAAAAGGATTGTGTGAAGAAAGAGCCTTAGAAAGCGCGTATGATCAAATTTTTTGGAACATTATATTCGTATTATTCAGTTTACAGATTGGTTAGACAAGAACAAATACCGGATATGCCATGGTATTTTCCGGTATATTCCCGGTATTATCTCGGTATTTTCTGAGCCAATTTAATTGGGTATATACCGAGATTACCGAAATTCCTAATCCCTAATATTACAATTAAATCAAATACAAATCCTTTTTTTTACCAAAATCAACAAACAATCTGCAAAACAAGACAGTCAAGAACAAGATTACGAGAGACATAAAGAAGCACTGAACATTGAATTTGAACCATTCTTTCAAGGATATTTTGCAGAACCATTTGAAGATTTTTCAAACAAGATTTGGATAATCATTTTAAGATGTGACGGCACCTTAATGTCATCAGTTATTACGCCCACAACTCAGCATCATTGTCGACAGCCATATTATGCCCTATTCGCTTGGTGTAGTCATCTTTGTAAGATAATCAAGTTCATAACGAAGACTAAATTTAATTAACCTTTTTTAACCTTCTTTGTTGATGGTTCAAGAGTGCTAGAGGATGATGGTTTGGTGTGAGGAGATGACTGATCTGATAGTTTCGCACATTGAATAAAATTTTTCATTGTCTTTTCATTCAGGGATTTCTTCTCTTCTGCACTTTTTAATACTTTCTTGATTCAGAGCGTTTGAAAAAAGCCTGTGCCAATGGTCTCCGTTTGGAGATCAGCAACTTTGGGCATCTTGTTCACCACATGTGTTCTTATGCCTTGTGTTTCTTTAAAATCAAAAACTTGATCCGTAGAATTTAGGAAGGTTCTTATGCGACCACAATATTCACATGTGCATGGAATGCGAATGTGTCTGAATATCCACTTGTCATTTCCCAAATCCAACTCTGCATGTGGTTAAAATGGAGGAATTACTCATTAACTTCATACCATGATCTAAAAGCAATCGAAATCCTGATCCTTTCCAAATCATTTCCGTTCACCTCAATGAGCCCTTGAATGATTTCAAGTGTTTGATATTCACAATAATTACTTTCTTCAATTGTCAATGTTGCAATTTCAATTTCCTCATGAGTGATATTACTCTTTCTACAAACATTCAATAATTTGATAGTTGTTGGAACACCAAGATCCTTGCTTTTCTTAATATTTTCATAAAGTTTTGACGCCAAGAACTGCTCTTCCTTTCCATCTTTGGTGATTATCTTTTCAAAAACATCTATTACTGATTCAATTGTGGGGCACTTTTTTGAGATAGGGACTGAACCAGAAAGGGGGCTGTTTTTTCTAATCCAAAATGTCTCAGTAATAACAAGCTCTTCTCAATGTAATTCATATCAATGGAAAACCAATACGAATACTGATCGAACACCATTGGACACAGCTCCACTTAAATATTTTATAGTTATTGATCAATTTGTCAATCCTTTCTGAAGGAGGAGTAATTTGTCTTTGAGTTGCAACAGACAAAGAACTGTCTGATTTCAAGTCTGACTTCTTGCCAATCACAGAAGATAACTTGTTCAAAAAAACATCCATCCAGGTTGGATCTTGCAACTGTGCAACAAGTGATCCAATAGCTTCAATATCCTGGTCAATATTCCAACTTTTGTGCATGAAAAAGTATCAAGTACTACGTATATACGTTTGTCTTTGACTACTTACAACATTTTTGGGTATATTTTTCAAATAAAGGTATGAAATGTTCAGAACCATGGTGTTTTATCAGCTTTGGAATAGTGTCCTTGTTGAATCGCTCATTAAGACCTCCTCCTTTCCATATTCTAAATATCTATTGTCCACCTTGTAAAATAGAGGTTTCAATTCGGCTGGACAAATAACTAGCACTTCGGTATGACCTTTCAACAACGGTACCCTCATTACCAGTGTGTTCAATCTGATGATGAAAACGTGCCAAGTATGGTTGTCAAAAGAATCACTTACATCGCGGGAAGTCATTGGCATTGACCTTCTCAAAGTTCCAGGAAATATTTCCTCCTCAACCAATTTTACACATTGTTTCTTTGTTCTGCTTAAAAAGATGTTCGCTTTGTACTCAAATCTGGTCTCATCAATATCATATTCGCTATTCCCACATGAACTTTCTTGTTTTTCCAAAATTCCAAAATATAAATCAACAGAACAAAGTTGTTTCAATAGTTGATAAGCAGCTTCATCTTTTCCTTTCAAAAAGGTCGGACTCAATCCTGCCTTTGAATACTTGTGCTGAAGGATGTAGCATAGTTTTGAATACATTGGTGCCTTCAACCAATAATTTATAATCTTCTCAAGATTCAGAACTTGACTGTTGTTGTCGATAATGGAAATCTTGTCAGATCCAGAATATTTCAAATTATAAATTAAAGCCAATCTGTATCCAGAAGTCACTGGTTCAACCCTATGTGGACAATCACAGTAAAAGCTCACATAATATGCACTGAAGGTTGAATCTTCGTTGCACTCAAATTTCTTTTCTCTTTCATTTTGTCTCACAGTTACTTCACCTCCTGAGAAATGACTAGGCAACTGAACGACCAATGTTGCAATCATTCCATCTTCCTTCTCAGTGTCTCTGTGAAAATCAAAGAAACCTCCTTGCTCATACAACAACACCTTGTAAAGTGAAAAACTAATTGTTTTTTCTGTTCCAATTCCCAATTCCTTCTGGATGTAATCGTTCACTAGTTTTTCTATTAAGTGATCCCATTTTGGATTGGTAATTCGAAACTTATCAGGTTCCAGTTGCCAGGACTTTCTGACATTATCATCATAAATAGTTGCTTCACCTCTTCCAAATGGACTTTTTGTGCAATTCTTGATCAAATCCTTTGCCTGTTCTTCATAAACAATTGGGAGAGGCACTGCCTATAGAGGTCGTAAGGTCTTGTTGTAAAATCTCAATGCCAGGCATAGAATAATCGAAACTCAATTTTCCGCCAGTACAATTGTCTCCACCCTCAACAGCTGGACCATTTGGTTTATGATATCCGTTGAAGCAACACTTTCATCATATTCGGGTTGTTTACTGCTGGACATTGTGGTATTGTAGCTTTGTGAGTCTTTTGATTTTTTTTAAGCAAGAGCAATGAAATCAACTTTAGCTCTTTCAGAACAGTATTCGCGGGGAGGGTTAGAGCATACTTTCACCTTCCAATTTTGAACGACGAGGGTGTAAAGAGTGGAGACTCAGCTCCACGCACTGTTGAACTCCTTTTTCAGGCGAAATAGCATATGCCAGTTCGTCAATTAAGAGAAGTCAATGGGAATTCAACTAAACATATTCAATGGTCTTGATGAAGTTCTGAAGTGCTCTCGTTTTCAAGAATAATTAATCGAATTATTTTAATTGCTCCATTTGGTGCATTATAGAACTGGGGATCATTCACTGTTTATATTTCATAAGAGGCCTTTGATATAAATTGTTTGAATGAAAGGAGATTTGTCCTTCAGTGAGATATTTGTCACATCTCAGGTTACACAACCGCAAGTTCCAAACTTCTACTTCTGCAATCCTGTCATCGTCTAATATATTCGATATGAAAAAAATGAAGAAATTTGGAGAACGATCAAATGATTCCGCCACAACGTCGAGAAGACGACTCGAAAAGATGATTCGGCATTTGACTCCCGAAAACTGTCCTCCAATGATGGAAAAATCAATGAATGACCTGAAATTTAATTCTATCCATGTCCAACAAGAATGGATGGAAAATTCTCTCGGGGACTTTCGAGAAGAAAAATTATTCTTGCTACAACGAGCTAGACAATTGTTTAATGATCAAGATTCATGGTCCGATCAAATTTTGAAAGAAAATGAAAACAAAGAGAAATGGAATGTATCTATTCCGGATAACATTGGACCATTCACTCGACTTTTTGATCATTTCGGGATTTATTTACCCTTACCTTTAGATTTGGCCCAGATGAATGCACAGCCAAATGATTTTCAATACTCATTGTTTAACTTAATTATTCCAGAAATATCTGAAAGTGAAACAGCACCATCTACTGCTGAAGGATTAATTTCTAAATTACAAAATTTAAAATTTACACAAATACAGGAAAAATCGATGGGTTATGTAATTTCCATCTATATCAATTTATTGAAAGGGAATTATGAAAATGTACTTGAACAAATTCAACATGCAAAGATGAGAATGCAAAACAAAACTGACTACATTTTATTATATTTGGAAAGCTTGTGTAGATATCTATTACGAGGGTACGATACAGCTCTGCTGTTGTGTGACTCTTGCATCGGCATTATGTTAAATAATAACAATATTGTTATCGAAAAAGAACTTAATTGTGACGAATTTTTATCTCGAATATCAACCTCTCAAACGGAAATCCCTAAAAACATTCGAATTCAACCCCTCATTCTTTATTCTTGGATTTTGTTTCATTTATACGAATTTTCACATGCTGAGAGAGTTCTTGTGACTTGTTGTGAAGAAATATTTCCCTTTAATGCTGAAGCTCATTTTAATTATGCTCAACTATTGGCTGCAATGTATGGATGTTCAAATCTTGTGGATAATTGGAATCTCCCTGAACACATTTTTAACAAGATGAATTCTCATTTGAAACAATGTATTGAGCTCTATATTCATGAGGATATTTCACTGTCTGATGCGACAAACAAAACAGGGGACACCAACACCACCATTATTAATAACGAAACACAACAAAACCAAAGCAACATTCCACAAAGCCCATATTATTCCATATTTAAATACTGGAACTATTATTTGCACTTCTTGAATCATTGTCCAAACATGAGGACCCTACTCGATCATCATCTACAATATCTAGAAAATTATGTTTACAAATCTCTGACACAGTGGTATGGAATAGATTACAAAAAGTTACTTGATGATAAATCTAGCTCAGCAATACCTAGTCTTGTTGTCAACAACGAAAAGACAAACAATCTTCCATCCGCCATGATCCATCCCATTGATTTAGCCTATCTTTTGGTGGTATATGCTCGATGGTATGCCCTTAATTATCTCAGCTCTCAAGATGATGACAAGTTGGCATCGTTGAATGAATCCAGAACAAAAGAAGATCCAAGAATTTCCAAAGCTCACCAACTCTATCGAATTGCATCCAATGTGGAACTCATTGCATACACTCAATTCAATCACAAAAGTCATGACTCAGAATCTTCCAGGCGTTTGGCTTTCGTATTTTACTGTAAGAGACTTGCATGTACTCAGATGTTTTCCATCTCAAGAGAATTTAACAATTTTAAACAGAGATTTCTTGTCGGCGTGTGAAAGAGGTGCTCTCTTGATGACGCTTTGAGTCAGAGAATTTATTCGAACAATCCAAAATCTCGGAGAAGAGTCGTGAAGCCACTTGAGCGTTCAATCAATTCAATCATAATTTGATGAGAATTATTTTGGAGATTTTCGCCTGAACCCATGTGGTAATAGTGTTAAATGCTCAACAACAACAACATTGTTGATTCAAAGATGAATTCTATTCCTTTTCGTCGAAATGAACCAAAAGAATACTTCATTCAGATATCAAATTTTCTCAATTATTAACCTATTATCACAATTATTTTCCTAATCGTTTAATTTCATTAGCCTCTTTCACCAAATCATAGATACGTTGTTTCTTTACTTTCTCCAGATTCGCCTTCAATTCATTATGAGACAATTTAACCTTTCTTTGCACTCGGAAGTAAATAAGTCCCATACTTCCAAACAGAATTGCGTATGAAATGAACACGGTTGGATAGGTAACCACAAAGTGTTTGACATTATCAATTTTTCGTTCTGCCAATGTCTTGTAGTATCGGAAACAATCTTGAACGTATTCGAAAGTAGTTCCACGATAGACCAAGGGCTCTTGTTTTTTACTATTACTTCCCGATGATGATGATGAGGTTGGTAATGATGATGATGGTGCTGCTGGAGTGGAGGACATTTTTCTTAATTCAATTAATATTGTTATGGATTTCTAAAATTGTGTGTTGCAAGTACTCTTCAAAGAAAGAACTGAATACCAATCGATTGTTCATGAGAACCTTTGTTGCAAATGAATCAGATCATGATTTCTCTTTTTTGACTTTGAACTGAAAGAGTATCTACGAGGTGACACGAATAAGTTTGAGATTATTTTATAATCTTAATCTTCTTAGGTTTTTCCAAGATTTATTTGTGTATATGTTCAATGGCTCTAATTTTCACAAGAGAAGAGCTGCTGAGATAACCATTGATGCTGTACTGAAATGGTTGCTTTTCAACAACAACACAAACCACCACAATACATTGCTTAGTGAATACGTTTTAAAGTGATCCCAAACAAGCACCAAAATAACATGGTTCCATCCTCGAATGCAACAATTCATCACGGTACTCCAACACATATCCATTGCATTTGAGAGCTTCCATCACCAATTCAGGATCTTTTTTCAATTCATCACTTGCAAACTTCAATGTGCATCCATTGTTCTTCAATGCTTCCATCATGATTTCCTTGTCATTGCAAAATGGTGAGTCATCGTATCCAATAACTGCAAGAATGGCCATTCAGTTTAGCGACTCGTAGCACAAATTCTCTGTCTTCAACAATATCTTTTGGAACGTATCTAAAAACATTTCTACACCCAAGTTTGATTATTTCAACTAAGAATTCTTTGAATGAAATACAATTGTAATATTAAATACATGACAACTAGATCAAGTTTGTAAATTCCCCTCTCGAGGTGACCTCGACCTTGATTGTGGGCCCATTTGAGAAATTTCGCTAACTCAACACATGGTTCTTTTCAAGTTTGAACTTGCAGATTAGCAAACACTTGTTACTCCTCGTCACCTGTTCATCACGCTTTGAATTTCATCACAAAAATTCAACCACAACCACAACAACAACACTTTGATTCGTGAATCACTACAATCTCGATCATCATCATCCTCTTCACTTTTTCAATCCATATATATCATTCAAAAAGAACAAATGATCAAGGAAATCTTGTCCAAAGTTGCAGGAATAGTGAAAAGGGGCCAACAACCCATCATCCAGGACAATCATGATGACGCTAATGGTAAAGGCTCTTCTTCCTCCATTGTTGTCGTGTTGAACCATCATCATGATCCTCCAAAAACAACAAAGGAATTTCAACCCTATCCTCTCAATGTTCCAGCAAGTAGTCCTCTCACCGACATGGAATACAAATGTCAAATCTTGAGCCAATTGAAAGAAGATATTCAAACACTCAACAAGAATGATCTATCATTGGAACATCATTTTGAAATGTTTGATCATTTGAGAGAATTACTTCATCGGATCTCGAATCGAATCTTTATGAAACCTGCAAAGAATGAAATGTATTTATGTGGAGGATTGAAAACATTGTGTTTGTTGTTTAATCAACTCGCCGTGTACATGTTTAGAGGAACCAAGAATGAACACAATTCCAAAATGTGGAAACTCTTTGAAGAGATTTTGAGTGAGTGTTCGTTCATCTTGTACAAGATGGCTGAACATGCAAAAGCAAGAAAGGTCATGTTGTTGAGTGGTATCTTGTATTCGATTTGGGGAGTCATTCAGCAATTGTGTGCCATTTCTGCTGCAGAGAATAATGCAGAAAATGCTTTATTATCGGAAAACAAAAAGTTTTACAAACTCAAAATGAATTACAATGCTGCGGTAGAGAGTTCTATTGTTCATATGGATGATGTGATGGAACTCTTGTCGTCTGGTATGTCACTTTCTGCCGACTTTGCAGAATTGTTAAAATCAGCAAATAGATCATTATTTGGAGACTCTAATGAAACCGAAGTTTCACAGCGAGCAGAAGAGGTCGATAACTTTGGATTGCAATGTTGTGACGTATTTATTGGAACTTTTGATCTACCACTAGAGACATGGACTCAGGAAACATTTAATGAATTTGTACGAACGAACACAAACCCACAATACTTTATTCGTATGAATGATTTTGATATTAATTTACATGGTATCATACTTCAAACACGAACAAAGGATTTCCTTGAAAAGTTTTTTGTGAAATGGAATTTTGAGAATTCACATGGTGACAGCAATGCTGATCAAAAAAGTAATCAAGTATTTGGATTTTACATTTTGAAGAAAGATCAAAACATTTCAAGATTTTCCTTGCTGAAATTCATTCAAGTTGTGTATACAGATTCCTTAGTAATCTCATCCAAAGACATTGATATTTTACGAAAAGAATTCGACGCAGCAACAAAAGAAGAACACAAGAAAGAAGATGATTCTACTATTCGAATATTTTCAGTGGACAGCATGTTGAAGGAACAAGGATTATTACTCTTACTCGATTCACTAAAGAATGAATCTACGAAAGAAGCTATTTTACATTCTCTTAACATGGGTTATTCTAATCATCATGCAGAGAGAAATCAAGACGAGGAGAGTCTATTTGATGAATTTGATGAACAGTTAGTGAAACAGGAATGGGAAATTATTAGCAAAACGCGTCGTGATCGACATGAAGAAGAATTATTATTTTCGAGAAAGGATGCAATTAAAAGAAATGCCATTCAAACAGGTGGACTCGAGCAAGACATGACTGAACTTTTTATATCCATCACTGAAGAAGATGAATCATCTGCGTCTGATGTGGTCATACAAACAGAGTGTAACGAATTGGGAGCGATCGATTTGGAGATATTAAGCAGTGACGCCTATCACACCAAATATTTGAAATTTGTGAAAAAAGTTCTCTTACCGACAAGACAAAGAGGAGGAGTTTTTGCTCACCGTTGCATTTTAGCGGCAAGAAGTGAATACATGAGAAAAGTGTTCAAGTATGAATGTACACCAAAATGCTTGTCAATTGTGGAAGGAGTTGAATCGAATATTGAAAATGTGATTGATTGCTCTGTGAAAACTATTGAAATTCCAAACTTTTCCTATTCAACCCTCTTTTTGGTGTTACAATTCATTTATTGCGGTCAGAATGTTTTGAAAACACTTGCCAATGTTTCATTAACCACTAGCACAGATGATGTTTCAGATATTTATCGCAAGAAATTAACAAATCAACCATTGATTCCTGAGACATTTATAGAGTGTTTAATAGCATCAGATTTATTCTTACTGTATGGCTTAAAGAAGTTTGCAGAGCAGCAAATCATTCAACAACTCAACGAAACGTCAAATCAACCTCAAGATAAGGAGTTTCTAGTGAACTTGTACAATATTTCACAACTCTACAATTCGGATCCTTTGAAGGAGAAATGCGAACAATTACTGAATTAATGGACTATTCTTAATCAAGTCAAACCCCCTTTTCACTCAAATAGGATCTTCAAAACCTATTGAACAGTTCATGTTCTGGATCCCAATACATCGAACTTTATTGTCTTCAACGTTTGTTCGAATTGTTGATCCTTTACAATGCAAATGTGAAGTGCAAATAAAGGTTGGAGTGATCTCAATCGTGTTGTTTATTTTGTAAACTCTTCTGCATTTCATCAAAGCTATCCAAATGTCCATCAATCCATTGAATGACCAAATCTCTTTCATTAGAAAAAATGTAGAAATTGGATGAGTTTATGTGAACCTCAACTTGCAAGCTTCTATTAAAACCATCTAATCCTGTGAAATGCTTGGTAAAGTTTGCATGTTGCTTCTTTTTCGTAGGATTATCCGTGTAAACTAAATATGTGTCAAATTCATCCATTACATATGTTTTGTCGTGTGAAATACAAATTGCAGTAATAGAGGTACAACTGTCATCCGAGCATGTGGAATTAACATCTTCATAATCGTCATCCTCGTCAGATGTAGTATCTGTGGCAGCAGACACCTCCAATAAGAGATGTATGTCAATATACCTTTCGATGATTTTCATAAGATCCTTGTCTAAATCACTCTCACAAATCTCCTTTAGATGTGATTCAACATCAAAGTTTAACACTGGGGATGTTTGTGAAATGATGCTCTGTGCTACCAACATAAATTCTCTTGTTATAAAATCGTAACCCATAAAAAGAGCAATTTGTGAAGCAAGTTCAAACACTCTCTTCATGAGTGTTTCTGTATGTTGTTGAATCATCATTTTCGCATGTGGCATGAATAATACTTCGTTTTTGTAATCATGACCAATTTCGTTGATCACTCTATTGAATGCTCTCTTTGGAATGTCACAATTTCCTCTATTAATAAAAATCTCATCCACATTTTCGTCAAGCTTCTGTTTTTTGTTTCGGTCATAAGTCCTTTCCAAAATTTTAACGAATTTAGTTGGACAAAACCAATGCATGTCATCATCGACTTCCAAGAGCTCAAAGTTTGATAAATATTCTTGAAGTTGGCCTGTAAAAGCTTCCATTTGTCCAAATTCTTGATAGACAGGGTCATATCTTTTCCTTTTCAATGAATTTGATTCATTTTCGTTATGCTCACCTTGACTAGTATCAGTCTTATCGGTATGAATTTCTTTCTCTGAATGTACACACTGTGCAGATTCATTGTTGCTGCTACTTTTTTCATCAGTAAATATCTGTGACGATAGATTTTTGATTTGTTTTTTCATCCACTCCAAGGATATACATTCCTCATACTCATATTCATCAGATTCGTAATAATAATCTTCCTCATCATCAGTGCAGGTGTCATACGTAATAATATTTCCATTTCTTTCGACCACCTTGTTGGTATTGAGTTCCAAGTCATCTTCTTGTTCTTGCCATTCACTATTTCTAAAGTCGAACCATATATGTCCTTCCTGTCTTTGTGCTGCTAACTTTTCTTCATCGTTGGGACGCCAGGTACTCTCGATGGGTTCAGTTATTTCTAAAAAAGTCGAAGGTAAATGATAGTGTTGTGTGAAAAGCTCCAGAATGGCTTGCTCGACATTGTTTTTGGATTTCCCGACATGTTGCATCAGGTTTTTGTAGGCCAATGAAATGGGCGTCTCACTGAAACGTGCTGGTACAAATGGATTGCATAAATATTCATTCAATAAGACTCTAACAAATTCCACACTTTTCATTCCAACTGCGTAGTGAAGAATATTCAGTCCGCACGAGTCATATAGATACGTTCTCATGTAGGATTGAAAGGTCAATGATTTTGGCACGACGGAAAATGAAGCTTTTGGTGTTAAATGATCCAAAACTTTTGTATCTCCGTCCTTATCGTTCACAGTAAGGCACCAATTCAACAAGGAAAGATTTTGTGTCCATACAGCCAAATGTTGTAAATAAAAACCACTTGACATGGTAGGGAGAATTCGCTTAAGCATGTCCGTTCTCTCAAAGTTTCTTAAATTGAGAGACAAGTCATGAAAAAGTATATTCTCTACATGAAGTCCACACTGAAATAAATTGTCCATGATAAAAGTTACTACATCTTGTTTGTCACCTTCTTCATTCACAATGTTCATATTTGTAAAGTGTTCGATCACAAATAAGATGTATTGTCTTGGAATGACATGATAAAAGAAATCATAATCATTCCAAGTGACACCAATGTCTTGCTTAAATAGGGACTTTTCTTTGCGTGTTTCTTTCAAAAATTGAAGTAAATTCTTGTTGAAAAATAGGTCTTGACACATGTTCATTTCCAAATTCTTCTTCTCTTCATCACTGCTTTTTGTGAATGCATGAAGTTCTTTGGGCTTGTTTTGAGGTGAATGTTGCCACTCTCGAACTAGCAGCATGGCAGGTTCAAAAAGCTTTTGGAAAAACGCCTGAACACAAGTGCCCATGCTTTTCATTCCCACAAATTCAGTGGTTTCATGACCCAGTGAAATTTCCAACAAGGCTCTCAGTAAGAGATGTTCTCCTTTCAAGTTGCCAAATGCTTCAATCCATGAAGCCACTTTTTCATGAAAGAGAGAACATTCACTTGTTTCTTGATCATCCTGATCTGTGGAAGATGTTGGTAAAAACGAATCACCATTATCATCTACTCGGAACTTGTCAATGGGATCTCTGTAACTGTTCTCTTCAAATCGTCGGAATCCTAAAAATCCGTCATGTCGAATTGCATCATCATGTTCGAAAAAGTAAAATCGGTTGCAGTGGGTTTGATGCAACAATTGATCGATGAATTCATGAGTCTTGAAATAGTGATACTGAGTGGTAGGACATGAATTGGAGTTGTTATCCAACGTGTTGTTGTTGTTACTACTACCAGATTTCGTAGTACTACATGAAGATAGCGTCTCGGAGCTGGCACTCATAGCATCAAGAGGCTCTTCTTCACGAATGTCATCATCATGATCATCATCATCGTCATTATCATTTATCGGATTCATCTCTTGTTCTTCATGGTCTAATTCTTGATCTAATTTATCATCACCGTACTGCTCAGCTATCATCATCATGATGCTTTCGTGATCCTCATCCTGCTGGTCTCTTTTGGAGGGTCTTGAAGAAGGTCGAGCCGAACGACGACAAGCCTCTACCACCATCTGCCAAAACACACGACTCTCTGTTGCAGCGAACCAAGCACGATTCACATGCCTCATTCTGCAAATACTGTTGATGAGAGAATAGGGATTCAAAGCAAAGATCATCACCTCGCAAATAATCTCGCAAGGAAGAGATGAGGGTCGTGTTTGGTTCATTTTGTTGTGGAATGGTTTAGAGTCAGTCTGCAACTCCGATGGGTGTTACATTTTCCACAACAAAGACGAATTAGAGAGAATTAATTAAAATCATCGATGACATTGATTTATTTTCTTGTTCTCTTCACTTTCTTCTTTTGTGGTTGATGATTTGAAGGAGTGGCTGTGCTGGATGGTTTTTGTTTTCGTTTCTTTGAAGGAGTTTTCGTTTCTTTAAACTCTTGTTTTTCTTGTTCTAAGAGTTCATCTTCATCCTCTTCCAATAACTCGGCAACTTCATCTTGAGAGGGTTTTTCTGAGACACTGGTCACATCAAAGCCATAAGCATTGTCATTCTTAGCGCCTGGAATGATTTCTTCATCCTCTGCATTCTCTTCCGCTTGTTCCAAAAGTTCCATCACTGCATCGTCATCCAATTCATCGAATGGATCAGTGTCTGAACCAAAATCTTCATCCATAGCATTAAGAAATTCTTCTTCTCTTGCTTTAGCTTCTTTTCTTCTTTTCTCTCGTGCTTCTCTTTCTTTTTCAATGTCTTCTTTTCGTTTGAATTTTTCAACCATAAATTTGTGGAAGAATCGTTCATCACTTTTAACCAACTCTTCTGGTAAATCTGCAAATTCCTTAGAATTGATGGAAGAGGTTCCTCTAATTAATTTTTCAGCAGCCAATGCTGATTTTGATTTGGAGAAGAGACCAGAGCCCTTTTCTTTCATGGATTTCTTTGAGAAGGGCTTGAACATTAACTTGTCAATGAATGTAGTGGTTGAAAAGTCAACAATTGGATTACCTTTGTATAGAGGCTGACCAGAACGGGAAACCAAATTATCTACAAACTCACAAACACTGGGATGGAAATGGTGCTTGATGAGATCAAGTTCCCATAATCCTGAAGAGAGAGCATTAGCTGCTTCAGGTTTTGGTGTTGTTGGGTCGTATTCAGAAAATTCGGTAAAAGGATTGGTACCTCTAGCTTTCTGTGAAGGTATTGTCTTTTTCTTTTCATCTTGTTTGTCATTTGAGGCTGTCGTTGACGATGCGGTTGTCGATTGTTTCTTGTCGTTATTCTTATTTGTAAATCCTTCAATCACAATTTCATTGTCAACAATTTTAACAGAATTATCCTTAGAAAGAACGATTGTTTCTTTTGGCTTTTCCTCTTGTTGAATGGTCTCTTCATCAATATCTTGAAATGCTTCTTCCTCATCGTCTTCTTCGATTGACTTGTTTCTTGATTTTGCAGTTGAATGAGAATCTTTGGTTAAAAAGTTCTTTTGTTGGAGCATGCTAAGATGAATTCCAGGCTTGACCTTCAGAATTTGATCAAGGACCATGAGAACAGCTGCCGTGTATCCAGGATTGTAGCATGTGAAACAGCTTTGTAACAAACGCTTGCAAAATGCAGCAACTCTATTAATATTAATATCTTCACGAACAGTTTCATAGACTACAAGCAATAGGGTTTGTACTTTCGAACCTGTATGGCCTTCATCAAGTAACTTGTCATAGAGTAAGGTGTAAAATCGAGTCAGTACTTTCTCATCATTTGAAATGAATGCAATGGCATAAATAAGTTTGCATGCATTCACTGAGGTCACAAGGGGGGTAATTCTAGCAATCTTAAAAAGTAAATCCAAAGTTTCGGCATCTGCCAAGAATGCAGTTCTACAGTGTTTTAAACTTTTAAACATGCCAGAGAGTAAAGAGCCAAGGAATGATGAGTTTGTCAATTGATGGGAGCTTTTCTTCTCGTCTTTCTTCTTCTTTTTCTTGTTAGCAATAAGATCGCCATATTCCTTTTTCAACACATCCATACAACTCTTCAAAACAAACTCTGCAATGTGGTTATCATGATCTGGTGTGTAGGTCATGTTCGTGAGGAATGAGGCAGCAAATGCTCTCTTAGAAGGATCCATCTTGGTATTAAGTAAAAATTCACAAATGCCCTTGCACAAATACATCTTATCTAGAGTTGGTACGTAATGAGGATTGTTCTCCACTCGCGAGTTCACAAGAGCAGTCAAGTAGTAGAGAGCTCTTGCATTGATTGAATTTTTAGGATCTGCAAATTTGGTGATTAGAAGGGTGAGTAAGGTGTCTCTTCGTTCAGGGCTTCGTTTTATCAAGTCACGAATATTTCTCATAGTTCTGATGACCACAACATCCAGTGAGTTTGCTTTTTCTTTGATATTTTCGGCTAAAACATCGTTGATAAAACTTTGATATTTCTTCTTCAACAATTCTTCAAAATACCATGAGGCCAAGACAACTCCGACTTGTTGCATGTTTTCCTTCTTTTTTTTCTTATTATTTAAACGTTCAAAATGATGTGTGGCTTGATAAATAGATGTCATGGAAATGGAAGAAATTGAGGAACCATTTTCCTCTCGTTCTTTAAAGTTCAACAAAGATCTTGTTGTGAGCAATAAATTTTGAAACAAGTCAGTACATGTCTTGACAGCTAATTCTGCAGCTCTGTGATTTTTTGGATGGTGACAAATCTTCATCAATTCATCAATGTATTGCAATCTGTAAATTGGTTTTTGTTGGACTAGTAATGAAAGGGCTGCAATTTTATCCATGATTGTACCCTTCTCAACGAATTCCTTTTCAAATTGTTCTCCCTCCTCAGAGTCTTGATTTGTTTGTGCTTGTTGGTGTTCCTTCTTTGCAATGCTATATAATTCTTGAACTTGTAAAACCGTGAGCGTTTTACTCTCATCAATTTCACAATTTGAATCAGCAATGAGTTGCTTCAATTTTTGTTCTTCTTTTCTCAATTGTACGGACCAATCGGGTTCAGAGGTTTTTGTTGCATTGCTGTTGTTTTCATTTTCCTCTTCCTTCCGAATAGATTCATCTATGACCAATTCATCTTCGTTTCCAAATTCGTCCACCGATGTTCCTGTTGCAAATAAATCTTCAGGTTTTACCGTGGCTTCTTCTTTTTCTGAGGCTAATGATGATGATTGTGGTGTTGTTGTTGTTTTGGTTGTGGATGGCTTGTTTTTGCTCATTTTTTTACTGATTTTTATTTTCAAAATTTCAAAAAAAATAATGAACGACCTTCCATGATTCCGAACAAGTGTATCAGATCCAAACAACCAGTGAACTTTTGGAATTAGGTCAATCATCGTTCATCTGTGTGTGTATTGAGTATCTTTGGATGAATTGTCCAATTTCTGTTGAATGAAGACTCACCTCAGTTAATTTGTGTGGTTGTGTGCTAAATTTCGCGCCATTTTCAAAACAAACGTTACGATTATCAAAAATGAAAAAAAACGTTCAACAACATCATACAGAACGGGTTCGTCAAGAGCGAAACGAAAAAGACATTGAAGAAGGTTCTTTCAAGTTTGGGCCCAAACTAAATGGGAACACAAAGGCTCCAAGTAAGGCTAACGAATCTCCTGATGAGCAGAAGAAGAGGTTGGAGAAGATGAAAAAGGAACGAGAGGAACCTCTCTCCCAACACAGACCCTCCACATCATCGGGTTTCAGTCATCAGTACCATCATCATCATCCTCGGGATTTATCGTATCTTGATGATGATCTGTTGATGAACAATCACCGAAAACCACTGTTTGAGAGGGTTGGAGAAATACAAATGGAACAACAGGAAAAGGAGAAACTACGACAACAGCTTAAATATGAAGAGGAACGAAAGAATCTTCGAAGTGCTCCGTCAATTAGTGAAGAATCGAAACGAATTGTAGCCATGATGAAGAATCGAATTCCCTTCACAAGTCGAATAATGAAGAGCGGTCAAGAGGATGAACAAACCATGTTCGAGAAGGAGAAATCCAAAAGGCGATTCTTTGAAGTTAAAAAGGAGGAAATGGACGGATGTACATTTCAACCAAGCGTTAACCCAGTTTCCAAAAAGATTACAGAAACAAAACTGTCAAAACAAACCTTTTTAGAGCGTCAGCAAGAGTATGAAGCAAAAGAAAAGCTGAAACATGAGGCCCTCACAAAGAAGGAACAAGAACAGTATGAATTTAAACCCTCAATCTCCAAAGTGTCGGAAGAAATTTGTAAAAAGAGTTTAAGCAGAGCAAATACCGTGGAAGACATTTATGATCGACTGACTAACCGAGACAAGAAAAGGGTGGATCACATCAAGAATGCCATAGCTCAAGAGTATTACTCGAAATTTTCATTCACTCCCACAATTAATCAAGTCTCTAATGTCATTGCAGCTCCAACCGATTTAGACGAGCTTGTGAACAACACAAGGACTAAGAAACGAAAAGAAGAGCTCACCATGAAAATCATGGAGAAAGAAAATTGTCCCTTCCAGCCCAAATTAGTGAGTAACAATGAGAAATACCTTCATGACAGGAAACCACTCTCTGTAATGACAGAGTCCGAGAAGTTTTTGAAGGAAAAAGAAATGAAACGAGCAAAAGTCATGATGGAACTTGAGTGTGAGCAACTGCAAGAATGTACATTTCAACCTGCCATTACCAAATCCCTCAAATCAAAATCGGTTGTGGATGGCCAAACTCCTGTGGTTATCAAGGGTCTAGGAAAGCATTTAGAGAGAGGAGAAAGAGCAAAGAGAATTGAGGAAGAAAAGAAGGAACGATACGAGGAAGTGTTTCGACCAAAGGTTCATTCCAAAAAGCAGGGTGGTGTTACAATTATTGAACCATTCTCATTTCAAATGTAAACTGTACTGAGTGTTGTGACATTAAAATCTAGGGCAGTGTGGTGTTTATGAAATACGTTAAAAGTTGGTACCTTTGAAAACGGCACAATTCTTAGTTTGAGAATACAAATCTTCTAGCTGTTGATAACTTCCAATGACAGAATCTGAAGGAGTTAAAGGATGTTCCTTTGGAACCCTTTCTGTATCAATTGTTCTCTTTGATGAAGACATGTAGTTTGTGTTATTTCTTTCAGGGTAGGTCCTTGGAGCATAGTCATAATCTGTACATTCACTAATGTTAAGAGAATCATTCTTACAGTCATCAGTTATCACTCGGTTATGATAGGTATCATAATCATTGTGGAGATTGTTCCGTTTTTCTCTGTTTGAAGGATCGATATCCATTGATAACCTTGATGAGGTTGGAATTGGACTTTTTTTCGAAGCATCTGCTCCCAAAAACGAATGACTCACTCGAATCATGGGATAATTATTGATATCTGTTAGTTTGTAAATGTCAATATCAGATGTAAAAGGAGGAACATTGGCCTTCAGACATGCATCCACTTTTTCTTTTACTGTCTCTGAAAATGGTTGTCTGGCTAAGGTGTTCTCAGTCATATCAATTGCTCGCATGTTCCGTTTGAGTTGTTCAATTTTTACATCGAGAGGTTCGGTCATTTCCGCCTCCATATCTGCAAGACTGTTCAAAGACTCTTGTAATAAGGATTCAAGTTTGAGTTTCATTGCTCCATAGGCCTGCAGTATTTGTTTCTCCATGACCACTTTGCTTTGTCTCACATCGTCTCTAACAATTTGAAAATGTTCCAAAGACGTTGAGTTTTGTTTTTTGAGATGATTCAACTTTTGAATGAGATATTCCTTTCTCTTGGATTCCATAAAGTTGTTGTTATTGTTTTGAGAAATAGCGGCTTCATAGCTGGGTGGCAAATCTGTCACCATAAAGTCATTGTTGTTAATGGTGTTCGATGAGGAAGAACCTGTTGGTATCCCGAATGAATAACTCCTTCTCACGTTATTGTTTCTCTCCGAATGGGATCGACCATGATCGAGTTTCTGTGCTACAAGGTTGGTCGATGGATGTTTGTGGCCATTACTACTGGCGAAAGCCGACGACGATACTTGTTTGACATCTGCATGTAATTCTTCGTAATTGATGATTGGGTTCCGAGGAGGAGGCGATGATGCGTTGTTTTTTCTAGAGCTCGTCATTGGTACTTTCTTATTTCCTTGAGAAACGTAGAGAGGATGATGAGAGGTCGTTCGATCCGAAATCATTTTTTTTTGTAGATTTGTGGCGGCAACAACCAAAGAGCGGGCCTTCCGTGTTTTGAGAGTTGGAAAAAAAATGTTCCACAATAATTTCCACAGCTCTTCAACTGCCTCAACAAGCGAGCTCTCGCGATCGTTGAGTGAGTTGGTGGTTCTCAGTACACCCTCAACCACAGCCTCAAAGCAGCAAAAGGAAGTATCTCCTCTGGCATCCACTCCTCTTAAAGTTGGAGATTCAGCAACGGGAGCCCAAAGTAATTCATCCATTCTGTTTGCAGTAACCTCGAAATACCTTGAAAAAACACCATCAATTGTGAAATCGGAGGCAAGAAATTTGATCAAGCGTTTGGAAAATAGTGTAGATGAAGCTATGGACGCCTTGGAGCAATTGTATAATTTAAGCATGTTTCGTAAGTTTCATCATTATCTCAGAAAGTATTTCATCAGCAACATCTCGCTCCATCATTCTCCCCTCTAATCCTTGATCATAGACTCACACCGACAAAGTATGGTACAAGAATGTGGTATCATTTCAACTCTCACTCTTGTGCTCAAAACAAAGGAGAATCGATTTAAGGAATTAGCAGCACGGGCTCTTCAATTGTATGCTCAAGATGGAGAGGAAAGCTGTATTGCCATGAAACGATTGAACATGTGCAATTCTGCCCTAGAAATCATCACCAAAACAGATGACCTGAACGTAAAAATACCTGTGGTTGGCCTCGTCTATTGGCTTTGCCAAAATCGTAAGTATTAAGAAGTCAGACACATGACCTATACCCTTCATTCAATTATCCTCGTCTGTTCTTTGTAAATTTTGAATAGCCTCTTGTAAAAAAGAGTTTACAGATCTTGGAGCTGACACTTTTTTAAGGGAAGTTGCCAACAAGAACAAGGATCCTCTCCTTTCCAAGTATTTAAATTATGTGTTGCATAGCCTTTCATTCAAAGTTAAAAGTCGAGAGGAATTGTTAAATGAAATTCTTGTACAACAACAGGAACAACAGTCACTAATGTCCAGCAGCAGTGGCGGAGGTAATAACCTTAAGGACGACAAAGCACTGCTGAACAACTCATCATCCTCAGCAACACCAATCATCATGACAGAAAAGTCCTTCACTCCCTATGTAACACCATCACCAAGACATTTCTTCAATTTGGCGAGAGCCAACCCAACTTCAACCACATCACCATCAAGGAAGAGATTAGAATTTTCAACACCCACCAAATCAGAAAAATCATCAAGCAGCAATTCCTCATCCTTCTCACAGACAGAGTTGAAACCTGAACTCGTTTATGAGTCCTCGACCACCGACACCGAGGAGTCCTCCCCAACTGATCCGTGAAAAATAAAATTGTACTTGAATTTGGCGCAAAGATTTTAGTAAAAAATGTCTCATCAACGGGGCCATGTCGGCGATGAAATAGACATTATCATCCAGCCTAAACTCATTGACATCAATACGGAAACGTATTGGGAGTTGGTTGATCGGTTGTATGCTCAATGTGAACGAGCAATGGTAAGTTTAGATGTATATAGTTGTTGTCTTGCTGAATTTCATTCCTCAAACAAAAATGGCCACAAAATGCTCCTTTTGAAATTATCGTTTTACCGAAATATTATCGATGAAATTCCGATCGTATGATAGGACAATGGACACATTGAAGAAGATCGAGCAGCAAGTTTTGAAGAGTTCTTTCCGAAACTCATCCAGTTTCAAGTCCCAATCCATGACGGAACCGCACTGGAAGACTTAATTAAATTATTCTATGTCACACAATTATCACTAGAGTACGTTGTGATGTTATCATTTTTTAATGAATTTTGAATGCAATTATTGAATGGTTTCTTTCTTATCAAGAATCATGATGGACAAAGAAAAATCAGCAGAAGAAGAAATTGATGATTTGGAAAAGAATTTAAAAAAAGTACAGAAAGATTTAGAAAATGAAATTCGAAATCACCAAACAACCAAATCATTGCATGAGCAAAATTCAATAACAACCACAAATCTAGAAAAAAACTTAAAAGAATCCAAAGACATGATAAAACGTCTCCAAAACGAAATTCAAGAACTGACCACGCAAAATAAGGACCTTGATCTGAGGTTAAAAAGCGATATGGATCAAAATTTAAAAAGTAAAAAAGGAATTGAGAGAGCTCAAGAAGAAAGACAAAACCTTCTTTATGAGATTAAATCTCTCGATGAAAAGCTGAGGAATGCAGTGAAACTTAACGAAAGAAAGACCAAAGAAGTGGAAGAATTAACAACAAAAATTGCAGAGTAAGTATTACCTATATTTCCGTTCACAAGTGTTTTCATCGTGTTTTTTGCCAGGTATGAGAGAGATCTACAAGAAAGTAAGATACTCACAAGAGAAATGAGTAAAACAACGAAAAAATTGGAAGAAGAAATATCCATTCTCACTGGAACAATAACGGAATTGGAAAAGGAAAAACAAATTATCGCAAGTACAGCTCAAAAATCGTTAAAACAGCTCGAAGAACAGAATGAAAACAAATATTCTGAACTGGCTGACCTTCAACAAGTTGTCTCTCAGCTCGAAGTCGAGCTTAACCAAGAACGAGAAAATTCTGAAAAACTTCAAACTGTAATCTCAGAAACAACATCTAGGATCCACGACATGGAAGAAAAGATTTATCAAAAAGAGCAAATAATTTTCGATCTGGAGAATGAGATTGAGCAACTGCGACAAGAAAATCTCAACTTGACACAGAATAACATAATTGGGGGACATGAATCATCGGAAACCAATCAACAGATCACAAAGATAACCATTGAACAAGAAAAACTCACCAATTTACAAAATCAAATTGAAAAGCTTTCCCAATCTTTGGAGAACACATTGGCAGAGAATGCATCAAAATCAAAAACCATTGAACAAATAACCAAATCCATTTCGGATAGAGAGAATGAGCTTGCGATGGTGAAAGCTAAGCTTCATGAATACGAGAAAGGGGTGAATGGACTTGATGAAGCTCTCAAAGAGATTAGATATCTGCGCGAACAAATGATGCTTCGCGATAAGGATATTGAGGAATACAAGGTAAAATTAAGTCTATATTATACTGGCCTCCAAGAATTTGAAGACGAAAATAAGTATCTTAGAAACAAGCTAGGAATTCCTATGAAGGAAGATTTAAAAAAATTCTTAACTAGACAATTAGCGGAAACCTCTACACAAACGAATCCACAACAAGTCACAACAACAGGTCGTACGACACAAACAGATGAAATTGTTGTTCAATCACCTCCAGTGAAAGAAGTGATAAAAGAGGTTGTAAAATACGTAGACAGACAAGTACCAGTTACAGTACAAGTTGACAAGACAGACCGAATGATTCAATGTAACATTGAAACTCCATCAAGACCGACCTCGAGCAAATCTACCTCAAAAGTTACAAAGGAAGAATGTGAATCTCAAACTGATGGAACTATCTTGAAGCATAGCCAGACTCAAACAATGATAATTGCCAACAACTCTCAAGAAGTAATAGACAATCTCCACCAAAAAATTAAGGTCTTGGAAGCCCAACTTGCATTCAAACCACAATCTCAAGACAACGCATGTCAGACCATCAAAATTCCTAAACCTCCAAAAATCAATCAAGAAGCTCTTGAGTTAAGAAATCAAATGAAAGAGAGAGATGAACAATACAAAACAATAATAGACAAGCTCAAGACAAATATTGAGACAATACAGCTCAGCAACCAAGCCTTGTTGGATGAAGCAACAAGAGTCCAGACGTACTACCAAAACGAAAATTTAATCCTCAAGAATACCGTCGATGTGATCAAGGCAGAGTCAGAAAGACGCATGGTTGTCATGAACGAGGAAATACAAAAAGCAAATGAGGAAATCTCTAGACTGCAGACAATTCTGAAAAGTGAGATCAATGAGAAAAACTCTATTGACAAAGACAAGAAAGTCAGAGATAAGGAAATTACAGAGTTACAAAATATGCTCACTGAAAGAGAAAGCCAAATTAACAAAGCTTTTCACATGATTGAAGGTTTTAAGAGCACAATTAAGCTTCTAGAGAGAGATTTGGAAGAAAAAATAGAATGTGCCGAAGAATTAAAACGAACGAATCTGAAATTAGAGAAGAGATGTAAATATACTGAGACGAAACTAAAAGAAGCTTCCGACAAACTTGATACTATTGCTGATAACTCGAGGTTGCTTCTAGAAAAAGAAGCCATCATTGAAAATTTAAGATTAGATCAACAGCAATTAATACATGAGCATGAAGTGGATTTAGAATCAATTAACAGATTTTCAGAAAACATGAAACATACCATTGAAAATTTGAATGAAATACTCGAACAAAAAGAGGCCACCATTCGGGAGTACGAACATAAAATTTATGAAATCCGAGAAGAGCACATGAGAGACAAGTATGAAGCTCAACAAGAGATACTGAGATTGCAAAAACGGATCAATGATGACAATAATAACGTATTAACAAATCTTAAAATGAATATTGACAAGATTGAAAATCAGGGGGAGCCTGAGACACCACATGAAGCTGGGTATGTAATACTTCGATTTCAAGATTATTTTGCTAATTCATCAGTTTAGGGTTCGTATCGAGGAGGTGGAAGAAATGATCGCTGCCAAAACAGGTGAAATGAAAAATCTCAACGACAAGATCTCCAAGTTAGAGGCACAATTGCGAGAGAAGGATGAGATATTGCATGAAGCAATGAAATCTGTAGGTACCTAAATTATATTTTTATAAATGTAATTGACACTATCACAATTCTATTTCACTCTAGTTTGATACAATGAAAACGAAGTTTGATATGGAGGTTGAAGAGTACAAGCAGACCATTCAAGAAATCCAAATAGAACTATCAAGATCAAAAGAAGAATGTGAGAAACTGAAACGACAACTGTCGGAGCATGCTTTGAAAAAACAACTTGCGGCTCAGCAACAAAAATACGACAAATTGGCCAAACAAAAGGAACAATTAGAGAATACCGTTCAAAAATTAACATCAAATCTTTTGAAAGCTGAAGAAAAGATTGCAGCTATTGAACTTCACAAAACCAATGTTGACAAGTATGAAATTGAGCAACTGCGCAAAAAAGAAGAAAAGCTCAAAGAAAAAATCGAAGACCAATTGAGAAATAGTGTTAATCTGGATACCCACAAAATGCTTATCAACGAAAACCAAAGACTGAAGAACAAAATTGAGGAACTTTCTAAAAAGGACGAAGTGATTTTCAAGGATAAACAAGAATCGTTAAAAAAGATTGAAGAACTCACAAATGAACTTAATGAAGTTAAAAGGATAAGACAAGAAAAGGCTAACAAGATTATTGACCTCCAGAAAGAAATTCAAGAGCATGTGAGGACAAAGAAGAAACTCAAGAGTGATATTGAGAAAGTACAAAAGGAAAATGAAGAGCTACAGAAAGCAAAACAAATGCACATGGAAGAAAAAAAGGGTCACTCTCAACAAATTGCAAAAGCTTTAAAGAAATATAACGATTTACTCGAAGAACGAGACAAAATTAAACAAGAAGTTACCAACTTGAAGAAAGAGCTGGCGGAGATTGAAAATCAAAAAGATATCGAAAAGAAGCACGCTGTTGAAAAAACCAGAGTTGAATACCAAAAGCAAATACAAGCCAATAATGAGGAAATCAATGAAATTAAGAAAGAAAAAGAAAAACTGATGAGTGAAATTGAATCTCTCAAAGTTGAAAACTCCGAGCTCAAAAACTTTACCTTCTCTAAAAAGGACTCTTTGACAATGCAAGCTCAAAAAGAGTCAGCCAAGAAAGAGTCAACACTAAATTCCAAGATTGACAAGTTACAACAAGAAAATAGCATCCTACAACAACAATTGAACGAGCTAAGAAAGGAAAATGATGATCTCAAACAAACGAAAATGATTGTCGACTCTACCACCAAGTCGACCAATCAAACAAGAAATGATCAATTAAAACGACTCACTAAAGAACTTGAGCAAGTCATCGAAGAAAGAGACTCTTTGAAGAAAGAGCTTGAAGAAGTCAAACAAGAATTGGAAGAGCTAAAAAATTCAGCCAAACTGAAATCACAACAATACTTTGAGAAGAAGCAACAAGACATGTCTCTAAATTTGACAAAGGCTCTAAGAGAAAAGGAAGAAGCAACTAGGGAAAAGAACAGATTATTACAAGAGGTAAAGGAGTTGAGAAAGGAAAATGAAGAGCTTAAAGGTAAGTGCCGTTTTCTTTTGAGACACACAACAATATCAACATTACATTTCGTATGGTAGGAGAATTGAGCGCTTTTGATCCAGAGTTCTTTGAAGAAATTGAAGATTTGAAATATAACTATGTTCAATCCCTTGAGCAAATCAAACAGTTGAAGAGGAGGTTACAAGATTTGGAAAATTAGATTAAAATATTTGTTTGAGAGAATTTGAATTTATGCTACAATGAACAATTGTTAAGACAGTGGAAAAGAAAATTGAGATATTTAGAACCTTCCACGAAAAGGATGATACGCTCATTGAAGCATGTTGGAACCCCATTAGAAGGGTGACGACCTTGTCAGAAACAATTTTAGTGACCAAATCCTTTTGGAGATTAAATGATCCAAGGAAATCCCTTTCCATCCCTCTTCAACTTGTTATTCGAACGCCATCCACTTCATTATCCTCTTCATCAAAACATGGTTTTTCATCACCCCGTATCCAAA
>NW_025407948.1:218060-278033 GCF_008403515.1 Naegleria fowleri
CAAGTTAGAGGCACAATTGCGAGAGAAGGATGAGATATTGCATGAAGCAATGAAATCTGTAGGTACCTAAATTATATTTTTATAAATGTAATTGACACTATCACAATTCTATTTCACTCTAGTTTGATACAATGAAAACGAAGTTTGATATGGAGGTTGAAGAGTACAAGCAGACCATTCAAGAAATCCAAATAGAACTATCAAGATCAAAAGAAGAATGTGAGAAACTGAAACGACAACTGTCGGAGCATGCTTTGAAAAAACAACTTGCGGCTCAGCAACAAAAATACGACAAATTGGCCAAACAAAAGGAACAATTAGAGAATACCGTTCAAAAATTAACATCAAATCTTTTGAAAGCTGAAGAAAAGATTGCAGCTATTGAACTTCACAAAACCAATGTTGACAAGTATGAAATTGAGCAACTGCGCAAAAAAGAAGAAAAGCTCAAAGAAAAAATCGAAGACCAATTGAGAAATAGTGTTAATCTGGATACCCACAAAATGCTTATCAACGAAAACCAAAGACTGAAGAACAAAATTGAGGAACTTTCTAAAAAGGACGAAGTGATTTTCAAGGATAAACAAGAATCGTTAAAAAAGATTGAAGAACTCACAAATGAACTTAATGAAGTTAAAAGGATAAGACAAGAAAAGGCTAACAAGATTATTGACCTCCAGAAAGAAATTCAAGAGCATGTGAGGACAAAGAAGAAACTCAAGAGTGATATTGAGAAAGTACAAAAGGAAAATGAAGAGCTACAGAAAGCAAAACAAATGCACATGGAAGAAAAAAAGGGTCACTCTCAACAAATTGCAAAAGCTTTAAAGAAATATAACGATTTACTCGAAGAACGAGACAAAATTAAACAAGAAGTTACCAACTTGAAGAAAGAGCTGGCGGAGATTGAAAATCAAAAAGATATCGAAAAGAAGCACGCTGTTGAAAAAACCAGAGTTGAATACCAAAAGCAAATACAAGCCAATAATGAGGAAATCAATGAAATTAAGAAAGAAAAAGAAAAACTGATGAGTGAAATTGAATCTCTCAAAGTTGAAAACTCCGAGCTCAAAAACTTTACCTTCTCTAAAAAGGACTCTTTGACAATGCAAGCTCAAAAAGAGTCAGCCAAGAAAGAGTCAACACTAAATTCCAAGATTGACAAGTTACAACAAGAAAATAGCATCCTACAACAACAATTGAACGAGCTAAGAAAGGAAAATGATGATCTCAAACAAACGAAAATGATTGTCGACTCTACCACCAAGTCGACCAATCAAACAAGAAATGATCAATTAAAACGACTCACTAAAGAACTTGAGCAAGTCATCGAAGAAAGAGACTCTTTGAAGAAAGAGCTTGAAGAAGTCAAACAAGAATTGGAAGAGCTAAAAAATTCAGCCAAACTGAAATCACAACAATACTTTGAGAAGAAGCAACAAGACATGTCTCTAAATTTGACAAAGGCTCTAAGAGAAAAGGAAGAAGCAACTAGGGAAAAGAACAGATTATTACAAGAGGTAAAGGAGTTGAGAAAGGAAAATGAAGAGCTTAAAGGTAAGTGCCGTTTTCTTTTGAGACACACAACAATATCAACATTACATTTCGTATGGTAGGAGAATTGAGCGCTTTTGATCCAGAGTTCTTTGAAGAAATTGAAGATTTGAAATATAACTATGTTCAATCCCTTGAGCAAATCAAACAGTTGAAGAGGAGGTTACAAGATTTGGAAAATTAGATTAAAATATTTGTTTGAGAGAATTTGAATTTATGCTACAATGAACAATTGTTAAGACAGTGGAAAAGAAAATTGAGATATTTAGAACCTTCCACGAAAAGGATGATACGCTCATTGAAGCATGTTGGAACCCCATTAGAAGGGTGACGACCTTGTCAGAAACAATTTTAGTGACCAAATCCTTTTGGAGATTAAATGATCCAAGGAAATCCCTTTCCATCCCTCTTCAACTTGTTATTCGAACGCCATCCACTTCATTATCCTCTTCATCAAAACATGGTTTTTCATCACCCCGTATCCAAATTTCCATCTTCATCAATCCATGAACAATAAAGACACTTGGCGGCTCAAAAACCTAAAGAGACCGTTAAAGAACGACAAAAAAGACAACCGAAAAAAAAAAAGTTTTCATACCCTTCCTTGTTCTCCCTCTCTTTCGGAAACCTCCAACGCTCGCTCGGCGCTTTCTAGTAGCAGACGAATCATTTCCTCTTAACCATCATCATCATCATCATCACTAGTCCGCAATACATCATCGGTATTTTCATCTCACCCGATACAATACAACAACACCCTAGCCATGACTAAACACACTTGCAAGAAACTCGTTCCATTGAGTAAAGAGGAATATTGGAAACTCGTATTCACGGATGAATTTGACAATTTTACTGCTCCATATTTAAAGTTTAAGAAGGTTGAACCTGAAACATTACCTAGCGATAATCCAAAGATCATAAAGAGAAAAGTCAAAGTATATCCCGACTATGAAATTCCTAGTGCTTTGTTGTGGTATTTGGGTCAATCAGAATTCCACTATGAAGACCATCAAGAAAAGGATTTAGAAAATCATACGTTAAAGAGCGTTACTATTCCACCAGTCCACGGGGACTATTTATCCATCTCTTCCCTCCAATATATTGAAGCAGTTGATGAACATAGCTGTTATCATGTTTTGGAAACTGAAATTGTTTGCTCTGCTTGGGGAATTGGATCTCTTGTTGAGAGCGCTATTTGGTAAGTATTCGTATGAGACTCCTATTGTTTCATATTAACATGTATGAATGAATTCAATGTTCGGAATGATATTTGATGATGATGATGAACGTCAATGAACATTGTCTCATATCCTATCGAATCACAATATGAATTATTGTGATATCATAGCTCCGGAGTTGACGAAGGATACAACTTGTTACCAAAAGCTGTTGAAGCTTTCATTGCCTCAAAGAAATCCTCCCCAATCGTGGTTGGTTCAAACGTTGACAACGCTGCTAGCGTCTCTACCATTTAAACAATTTTGAATAATAAATAGCGAAGTCTTGCATCTTCAAAAGCTTGTTTATTTGGAGTTAGAACTATGAAATTGTGGAGAATTTTCAAAGATCAACCTTATTAATGATTGACTCATTGCTTCCTCTCGACAAATTTTTGATGATGTTTGACTATTCCTGCCAAAGTTTGCATGACTACCTTATCAGCAAAAGTTTCTGAGAAACTGAGTGCACCAGGAAGCCACCAAGAAAATTGTTCAAAAAACGAACAATGTCCTCCATGTTGAGTTTCAATGACATACAAATTTTCAGCTCCCTTCGCGTGCACAATGGAACTCAATTTAGCTGAATTGTAAGCAATGATTTGATCATCCTTGGAAAGCATGATAAACACTGGAGCATGATAGGTTTTTTCAGTTTCACCGCCTTTTGAAGAAGAATCGTAAGCTCCTTCTTTCTCTTCCTCATAATAAACATTTTCTCCCAATTCATTCTGAGTTGTTTTCACACGATGCAACATCTTCTCTCCTGAAATTCTTTGTAAATGTTTCATAAAGGTGGATCTCTTATTGTAAAAGTCCAAAGTGACATCTCTCAAACCGTGTAGTGGTTTTGTCAGTTTTGTATCAATTTCATCAATGGTTTTACACTTGTCCAAACTTTGTAAATCCTGTGCAGGAATGGCTCCTTCCAACAATTCTCGATTCTTCTTGAACACTTCCAAAATAAAAGTCACCAAAAATTTGTTATAGGCCTTATTTCGTTCCAATGTTTTCAATGTCTCAACCATGTCAAACGGTTGTGAAATTGTGATGGCTCCAATGACTCGAGTATTCTTTTTCACTTTCTTGGATCCCAATTGTTTGGTAATACCAACTCCACCTGCACTGTATCCAACTAGTAGAATGTTCGAATTTGGAAATTCTTGAGAAACAATGTCAATGACTCGTTCGACTGTTTTTTTGTGTGAATTTAAAAAGAATTTTGCTTTTCTCAATTTGGAATTTTGAAGGGAATGACAACCAGGTCGATTATAGACCACAATGTGATAAGGGCAAGACGATGAGTAATTTTTCTGAATGGTTCTTATTAAGGATTGAACATAATAGGATTCAGAACTTCCAGTAATTCCAGGAAATATTAAAATCACAGGTTTAGCAGAATGATGAGAGACTGACTGTGGTGAATGATCCCTCAAAAAATCCAAACAAATGTCCTCCAAGGTATCATCGAAATCTGTGAAAAATTTTGTTTCAAAATGTAATGGTGAAAAATTTGGAAATAATAAATTACGAAGTGGAAGAAATAGATTAGGTATGACATCATGGAGAAGAGAAAAATTGCCAATCAGAAGAGGATAACGATACTATATAAAATTTTGAAGAGTTGTGAAAATAATTGAAAATATTAAAATGTGTGAACAGATTTGTTCTTCACAAATGACCAAAAATTTACCTTATAGGCAAGGTGAGGCACTCGATAGTCTCCCACTTGTGTCGTGTTGTGTTTCGGATCGGAAGACAGGATCGGAATTTCTACAAGCAATTCCTTGCATGACTCGGATTGGTCATTGTAACGCAGACGTGCTTGTTCGTAATTGAAAAGATAGTGCCAAATGAGAACACTCGCCACCGTGGTCACTCCAGCAATGCAAAGGGTCAACATGTGTTTGATCGGAAGATTTGAAGGGACTTTGCGATGACAGCGATTCAATATTGAAGGTTTTGTTTTTTGATGTCAAGTGGGAGGACTTCATGAACATTTTCAGACTTGACAAATTTTCCGAAGTTTGAAGAAACAAATATGCGACATTAAGGTCTTGCAATGGTGCGAAAGGCGCGGTGGTAAACGTGTATGAAAATAAGGATATTATTCATAAAAAGAAGAGAGTCTACGTAGATCCTCCAAAAGTTAATTTTCTGGGAATGGTCGTGTTTATTTACACTGATGAATACAGTTGTTGAGTTGATTGGAAATGCTTCTTAAATACCTACATTATTGGAACAAACCATTAAGAGAGTCCAAAAAGTCAAGGTTGTTTTGCTGTGCCGAGGTATTGGCAAGATTGATATGATCTGCCATGACTCCAAATGCATCAAATGGTGGTAAGAACATGTCCTCTGTTGGTTGATGGGGATGTTGTGGTTGATTAGGTTGTTGTTCATTATTGAGTATCTGCGAAATGTTTTGGTCGACAGTATTTCCTAGAGCATCTTGACTGAACAGGTAAGGAGTATAAAAGTTTGGATTGGAATTGATCATGGAGAATATGTCTGTTGCTTCAAAGGTTTGAGGTTGACCATTATTAAATGAGTTGTGACGTTGAAGTCTAAACAGTTCAACCTGCTCCAAAATCAATTCAATGTCACGAATGAGTTGTTGGAAGCGAGTCTTAACCACTTCATACTTGGTACCAAGCAACTTGAGGGCTTTCAAGTCGTCGCTAAGAGATCGCACCAACATATCATCCTGGAAAGCAGAAAGATCCTTCACCATCAAGTTATAGTGCACGCGAGCAGCAACGGCAATAGACCTCACAACAATAACAGGAGCCAATTCAAATGTTGGAATTCTCGTCAGAGAAGTAATTCTATCGGCTGCCTCTTTAACATGTATCGAATCTTTCATTCCGTGTTTTTCCAAAACCTTGATTCTCATCGTGTCCAAATACATGAGGTAGACAATTTTGCTGAGATCCTTCTTCGACGAGCACAAGGTGTCGGTGCATGACGTGCTCAAAGAGTTGGTTAATAGATCCAATTTTCTCATCTTCTCTGAAAGTTCCTCTTCACAAATTAAAAATCTATTCTCTGATGCCTCAATATTCAGCTCTGGATGCTTGGTAATGATGAGTGAGAGAAGTCTATTAAGAAGGAAACAAACTTGAGACTTATCCTCTTCCATTGCCAAATGGATGACCGTTGTTAAGCTCTTTAAGAATGCTGCATCAGATTCGCTTGTGTTGTGTTTTTGCTGTTCAAGATAGAAGAGAACTGAGTTGAGATAGAATTTAGCTCCCAAGAAATCTCCCTCTCCAACCAAGTAACTCGACAAGTAGGCGTACGAACAAACAACATTAAAGTCTGTAATGTTGTCAAACACTGTAGATACGGTCTGTCTTGATCGTTGATAGAGTTGTTTCGAGAGGTCATGTTGGCCAATTCTTTGGAAGCAAACAGATTGCAATGCATACAGAAGAGCCAAGTCTGGAACATCAATTTCGTTCATAAGCTTCTTCTTCTTGACAGCACCAGTTACAATGTTGTTACCAGAGAGAGAGTGATTCATGAGTTTGTCCATCTTTGTCTTTTGTGCAGCTGGAAGGCAGTCCCCAACAATTTCCTTGTAAACATCAAAGCAAAGCTTCTTAATGTATTCTTCGGACAGTCTCGTCGAGGAATGATCAATGTGGCTATTCGTTGTTGGTACAAGAGAAGAAGCATGAGTGTCACCGCTCTGAGGTGAAATATTGTTTGAAGCTCCGGGAGTAACAAAGTCAGAATCGAATTGATCATCATGTTGAAACTCTGATTGTTTTCTCTTTCTTTGATGTGAGTGAGAATGGGATTGATCATCTTCACCAATGTCGTCTTCGTGATCATGACCCATTTCAGGGAGTGCAAGTGGATTCTCGTTCTCGCCCTTCTTTGGTTGTGGTCCTCTCTTCTTTGGAGACCTATACGAGCATTCTTTTCCAAGTCGCTTGCAATTGCTACAGTTTGGTAAACGTTTATCACACTTTCTGTGTCCTTTTCGGCACTGTTCATGGAAATCGTGTAGAACACGACGAGAAAGATGATGTAATAAGAGCAATACGGTTGGGATAACAGTATAATTCATAATTGTTGATGTTGTTGTAATAACTGTTCCGTCAGAGATAACAACTTACCTGCACACAAGCAATGCTCGAAAATTGTTCGATGGGTTGTTCACGAAGGCTTGAGCCAGTACCTGATACGTGAAGATCTTCGTGTATGACGCTCATTGTTGTTCTTTGTTGGTGGTTGGTTTGGAAGAGGTTGACGGATAATGATGATGATGGCGGTAGTAAAAGTTAGGATGTATCGATCTAACGTTGTTTGATTAAAGACAAATACGGGATGTTGTTGCTGTTAAATCACAATAAATAATTAAATATTCAGAATAATAATTTGAATATTCAAGGCTTGCAGATCAATGTTGAGCCGCACTAATGATGATGATGACAATCAAGTACCGAAGAATAGTACAAATTCCTCACTAGTCTCTGAAAGTACGCACTGTTCTTCAATCCGATGATGTTGTTGATGCAATGTTGATACTAGTTCGCACACAAGGATGGTTCCAATTAGCGTCTAGAAAGAGTGCGGACTCAATTTCTTTCGTAAATTTAGATGATGAAAATCTTCGTCTTTTTGAGTTTCCTCAGAGAGAGCGTTGTTATTGGTGTTCAGTTATTTGATTGATCGTAGAGGAGGCAGATGCAAGAAAAGGAAGCAGTTGATAATTTTTTGCAAGGTGGTATTCTCAGCAGCAGCGGGGATTAAATGATGAAAACTGCGTCCGCTTTTTTTTATTGAGGGCTGGTTCGCTTGGAGATTGGATCTCTTGGAGATTGGATTGCGTTATGGAAGTGGGTGACCGTAGGTTAGGTTGGTTGAGGTGCTCCTGACAGGAGTCACTGGATACTGTGCAGATTGCGCGAGAGATTGTCCAGTAAGTATTGTGAAAAGTATGTGAGAGAGAACTATCGAAGAGTTGTTTATCCTGTGCCGTGGATAAAAACCCAAGAAGGAAACCGATGAGAGAGGCAAGTTTTGTATTGCCAAAAACGATCAAAAATAATAATGCATCCTTGTCATCTCAAATAATATTGCAACTGTTTTGTTCTTTCAGTGGAGAGGGGAGAGTGGGTGAGCCTCAGTGGTAAACACATACTTGTCCAGCGGAATTTTGTGGTCCGTAAACAGTAAATACAAATACTAAGGAGGTTGTTCGTATTATCACGAAAATGGGAGTGATGACACAATGCGTGCGGTCACAGGTGAGTGTTGTTTTTGAAAGTGGCATTCAATCAACTTACTTTAAGTGTTTCCGACATGAAAAACGATTCCATGGCATTGTCTTGTACACCTCCAACTACAAGAACATTTTTCAATCCAGCATATGCAATTGGTGTCTGTTGTGTATACACACAAATGATTGAACGATTATTGATTGTTGGATCAGTAAGGCGAATAAGATGTTAAGGGTAAATATTCATAAAATAACAAAATGTTTCATCAAGAAATAATTGATGGACACATGAATGTGATAATCACCATTCAAGGAGTCATGATTTCAGAAAATGTGAATGGAATATAGTTCATTTCAGTGAATTCACTTCTACATTCAACACATAAATTTCACATACCTTGCAATGCTTTTCAATGGATTTGAAAATGTTCCATCCCCATTCCTTGTACATTGGATCTTTTGTAATTCTGTAGAGAATAAATATTGATTCGACAGCTTCTGGTCTCAAAATGTAAAATGGAGCTTGAACATTGAAATCATGAGTAGTATTTGAGAAATAAACGATTTCACATCCAATACCGGTAGGTTGTCTGCTATAAATTTCGTAGCAAGTGCGAGTCAATTCTTTAGCAAGCTCCAAGTCCTCATTCAATTCTTCTTGACTAACATTTGCTCCACGATTGACAGATCCAAGAGCCAACATTCCAGGCTGATTGGAAAATTAATTTTCTTTTCAAATGATTCATGCATTGGGTTACTTACCACAAAGCAAACCAAGTGATCGAATTTTGGATCCAATTGGCCATTCTTTAGCTCTCCAACATAGACAAGATTGCTTGGAGACGATCTGGCAATGAGATGCTTTTTCATTCCTTTCACAAATTCTCGATACATTCTATGGAATTGCTCCTCTCCTGTGAGCAGCCATTGTTTAAGTAAATATTCAAAGAATGAGTCACCGAGGGCTCCCAAAGTAATGTGGTCTCCCATCAACAAGCCACGATCGGTGGTCACATAGGCAGGGTAAAGACCTTTTCATGATTATACAAGAATTATTAGAATTCCAATGAATAATATTGAAGTAAACTGTCATACTCACCCTCTCTTGCTTTTGGTTGTTTATCCAATGCATCCATAATTTCTTGAGAAATTTGCCAAAATCTCTTATCTCCACTATGGTGGCTCAAATACTTAAATTCTAATTGAATCGATCCAACCTCACTAAGAATGGAGCTTGTTCGATGCCATTCTGCATTCTTAAAGGCTCCTGTGTATAGATTGACTTCGGTGTGAGGAAACTTGCTATCTGCATGAAAGGCAGGTAATAACTTTTCTCCGAGTTCGCGAGCCTTAATTAAATAGGCGCTATCTTGAGTGAGATCGAAAGCACTTAAAAAACCCTGTGACGCATTCAATGTTCAAAAGATAGTAAAGAAAATAAAAAAGTGGAATCCCATACTCGAACTGATTACAATTTGTCAATCATCTATACTTACACCAATATAACGAATGGTGGTTTCAAAAACAGATACCCATTGATCCTTATTGAAATCCAAAGACAAGACATGTTCTCTAGCTTTGGCAAGCTCCTCATGAAGGTTCATTATAATCATAGTATCAAGAGAATCGACAATAGTTGCAGCCATATTTCCAAAATTGTCTCTTGACTGTGAAATGGTGATAGTTGCCGATCGTTATTCATGCAATTCCAATTTATATAAAATATTTCGAATAAATAATATATATAATAATGCAATTTCAACACAACATACATCGTTAGTGAGAGGTCGAACTTCATCATGTCCCCATGCATACTTTTCGTAGCCCCTCCAAGCATGAAGAAACGCATTCTTGACAGCATTTCTTCTAAATTCATCCGTACTCTCATCCATCGGTGTGACGTCAACTTTGTTCGCATCGTGACGACTCCGACTGTCATCTAAAATATCAATGTTAGAGTTTGTATCTGGGTGGGGTTTTTTGTCTTGTAATTCCGTTCCATCACATGTTGAAGAAATTTTATCATTGTTAGAAGATGCCGTAGAAGAAGTCAACTGATCGACTCTCTCCATGGGCGCTGTATTATCATCCGATGTATGATGTCTTGTCAAATGAGAATTTAATAGAGTGGCTTGTCTCCTCATTTCACTCCTTCTCGAAAGATACTTTACAATTCCATAGATACAAACACTCAACACCAATACAAAGAAAATAAGTCTCACTACAATTGTAGTGAACGTGGAGGAGTTTCTCATCGGTGAAGGATTCTTCTTTTTCGAATCACCGAGTTGCTTATGATTTGTGCTTCTTTTGCCATCGGCATCATCATGATTGAATCCTTGGCTATTGTGCTCGGAATTGTTATTCAGAAAATGAGACGAAGAAGAATCATCATCACCCACTGGAACGATTCTAGATACAAAAATTGGTCTTTTTCGGAGAGTGGAAGAGGAGGAAGATGATGACGATGTCGTCGTTGTCGACAGGTCGACGTGGCTCATTTTTGTTTTTCCGAGTCTTGAAACCTATCATCGATTACAAAATTCACTCCGAGCACGAAAATCCATTTTTCACCTCGAGTTCGAGTTCTGGCCAATTTTCACAAAAAACAAAATGTCCTCAACACAACCTCCTCGCCTTCTTCCATCATTGCCCTTCTCCATCAAGTTTGAAATCTCCAAGGTCTTGCAGGGTGTGAGTCGTCTAGAGAGAGTGAATGAACAAGCTTTGGTGAAAATGTCCAATTATTTGCACACCACCTTGTTGTATTGGTTGATTCATGGATGTGGAAAATATGTATTTCAATTTAAACAACAACAACAACATCGAGAGGAGTCTACCACAGATCAAGAAAGTGTCTCTGTTGTGAATGTTAAAACACTCATTGAAGACTACTTGCGAGATTTAAAACAAGAACAAATCGATTCCAAGAAGGGAAATTTTCATGAAGATTTGGAAGAAGGCAAGGAAACTCCAACACAGAAGGAGAGTGAACCTATTGTTGTGTTTGCCTCTCTGAACGATTTCATCCATCAACTCACCTTGCAATGCATTACTCCAGATTTGAAACTGCATGCCCAATCCGAAGCACTCAAAGCAACTTGCAAGATGAAAAGCTTGTTATTGGAATCATCCAATGATGAAGCTCTCAGCTCGATTCACAAGACCCTTCATTTGAGCTTTGCAGCAAAGAACGTGCAATCCTTTCTGGATTCATACTTTGTTTTCAATGATCAGGCTTTTAAAGAGAAGGTCGAAGTGTTGGAAGTTCATGCTGCATTGACGGCCATGTTGGAGTATTTGAGTGCAGAGATTATGGAATTGTCTTCCTCTCATGCTCAGAGTTCAGTGGTTACTGAAGAATTGAGTGTGGAGCATTTGCAGAAAGGTGTCCTTAGTGATCCTGCCTTGTTGGATATGCCATACTCCATCTTGTTGCTCTAATTTTCTCCTTACTTATTGCGAGATGGCCATAACGAACAATTTTATTATTGATGGAATTGGCAATCTTTGGTTCATCGTAAATTTCCAATAAAAAAATAACGCGTACATTTGTTCAGACATTTTCAAGCTCCGATCCGGGTTCGATAACGATGGGATTCAATGTTACTTCACTGCTCGTGGATTCATTTGTAGATCAGCTTCGGAAGGGATACGAAAAAACGTATGGACATTCAAATGAACACTATAAGGAAATTATCTGTTGGGCAGCTGGAATGGCTTTGGACATCATTGCCAATTCAGATGCGTTGTATCATAATGTGAGTAGAATTGTGCTGATCATTGAAGATACAATGAGTCATTTGATTTCAATGATGGAATGGTGCGCATGAATTGGCTCACTTCAACTCGAATACAACACGACAAACGAATTGATGATTTCTGACTATGATGACGGTTATTATGAACATGAAACTGCATCATTAGGTTGGTAGGTAACATTCAATCATGAACTGCTTGTGAGCAAACATATGCCGTCTGAATTTGTTCATGCAATTTGATAATTATGGTAACAGAACATACCATTCATGTCACATTGGTTGGACAAGGTGAGTTTCGAAATCAAGATATTCTTCGAGTTTATTCAAATCTACATTAGAGATTTTAAGAGGAAAACATATTCGTGAAGGAGGTGTTACTAGCGAGGATTGGCTCCATTGTATTATTTCCTTGTTGTGTCATGATATTGGTAAGTACTATAATATTGAATATTTGTTTTGACTTTGCGGAAAAATAATCCCAACATTGCATTTTACACAGGATATGTTAAGGGTGTTTGTAGACGTGATGACAGAGAGACTGGAGTCTATGCTACTGGTCGTGGTGACGAGGTTGTGGTAAGTTGATCTTCAATACTGAGTGATTTATATATAATGACATATCTTGTTGTTGTGAAAATCTGCGTTTCAGCATATCGATGAAAATGCAACCGATGCAAGTTTAACACCTTATCATGTCGATCGTGGAAAATTATTTATTGCAGAACGCTTTAGCAATCATAGCATTATCAATGTTGAGAAAATTCAGAAGAACATTGAATTGACTCGTTTTCCTGTCCCACAGTAAGTTTGTAATTATTTTAAAACATGGACGTCGATGGCTAATATACGTGACTCTTCAGTGGAGAGGATCACAAGGATACTAAGGGCTATCCAGTAAGTTTGATATGATTCATATTAATATTCACAAATAATGATGTAGGGAATTGTAAGAGCTGCTGGTAAGTTTTTGACACGATAATAGAAAAAATGTTTATTCATGATCATTCATGTGTCGACAGATTTAACAGGACAAATGTGTGATCCTCGTTACTTGCAAAAGATCGCAGCGCTTTATTACGAATTTGTTGAAACAGGGACAGCACAGAAACTTGGATATTCAAGCCCAGGTGCTCTTAAAAAGAACTATCCCAAGTTTTATTGGAAGTCTGTATATCCATATATTAAGCATAGTCTTGCGTATTTGAACACTACACAAGAAGGCAAGAGTTATGTTTCAGGTCTCTATTCCAATGTATTCTCTTTAGAGCACATTGTTGAGCCAACGCCTGAAGAAGATGATTCCGCTGCACTTGAGGAATGAGTTGCTTGCATAATTACTCCACTGACTTGATTGAGAGATTGTATAAATTATTGAGCCTATAAAGAAATTATTTGTGAATCCATCAATGTCTGCATGTTTTTCTTAGCCAAATGGCTGACGTATCTATTTTGTGGATATGTTCAAACAACTGTCACAAGTCATTTCAAAAACCCAAATTCCCAATTCTGGTTTATGTCGGTTGTTATACAGTCAGAAACAAACCTCTCGAAAACCAAATGCAAATGCCTAAACAACATTTTAAGCAATTAACGCCTGAGGACAAGCCATCACTCAATTTCCAAAAAACTCCACTCAAACAAGTTTCGCATCCTCTTTTATTCCGCATGAGAAGAATCACTCAACAATCTCAAAAAAAAGAAACGAACAAAGGGCCAGCGAGAACACAACAAGATTCTCTCTTTCGGTTTCATTTTGGTGTTTTTCCGAATCACTCTAAAAATATTCTTCCTTTGTTCAACGAGCCAGCACAACACGTGGATTGACTCATCATTATCCATTGAATTCCGGAACAGTGAGACTAAACTTGGATTCATAATCAATTAAAAGAACCTCAACAACAAGAGCAATACAACAACAACGACAATTACTATAGTAATACGACGAACAAAACCAATATTCAGATTTTTGTGAGTCAACCACCACCACCAACAACAACAACCATCCATTCAGCCTATTTCAACCACCACCAAGACACATCCGTTGATTGTTCAGTTATATATTCAGAACAGAACAACAACCGCACAATCTTCATCTCATCCCAACAACAACCGTTTTTGCAAAACACCTCGTTTTCAACACGAATACCAACTCAGTATCGGATATATATACTCTCCAACTACACGAATACCATCACAATTCGAACAAGAACAATCAACCGTCGTTGCAAAAGCTTTTTTCCATCATTGACCCTCACGAGTACAAAAAAAGACCTAATATCTACAACCTCCAAAACCTCCACAACCATCACCATCACCACCGCATTTATAATAACTCACACATTCTTCCATCATCCTGAGAGAACAAATCGCACCGATATCAACACAACCAACACAACATCCACAAAAAATGAGACAACAAATCATTGAGGGAGAAACGTTTGAAATTCCGGAACACTACAAATTACTGCAAATTATTGGACGAGGATCGTATGGCGTTGTAGCGAGTGCCATTGATACCAGAAATAATGAGCGAGTTGCCATAAAGAAGATTTCAAATGTGTTTCAAAAGAATAAGGATTATCAGAAACGTATTGTACGTGAACTGAAAATACTCAAACATTATAGCAGTATACAAGGACATGAGAATATCATTCAATTGAAAGATTTAGTAGTACCAAGATCTGAAAATGAGTTGAGAGATTTGTACATTATCACTGAACTCATGGATTGTACAGTGAGAGATGTTCTCAAATCAAATCAAAATTTTACTGACATTAACACCAAATACTTTATGTATCACATGTTGAAAGGACTTGCTTTCATTCACAGCTCAGGAATTGCTCACCGAGACATCAAACCACAAAATATTTTGGTCAATGAAAATTTTAGACTTGCCTATTGCGATTTTGGATTGAGTCGAGGAGTAGATATTGACTCGAAAATATCGACCAATGACATTGCCTCGCTATGGTACCGATCGCCTGAAGTCATCTTGGGGTATGAATATGGAATGAAGCCAATGGATATTTGGTCACTGGGCTGTATTTTGGGAGAAATGTTAACGTCTGGTAAAGTTTTATTCCAGGGAAGCTCCGCTCTTGATGTGCTCGATAAACAATTGGAATTGCTGGGAACTCCTGACGAGGATTCAATCAAGGGCTCATTCAAAGCTGTCAAGTACTTGAAGTCGCTGCCACGCAAACCAAGACCATCATGGCAAACGATATTCCCAAATGCATCAAGTGAAGCACTCGACCTACTCTCCAAGATGTTGGAATGGGATCCTGACAAGAGAATCACAGCCGAACAAGCTCTTCATCATCCCTATTTATCTTTCATCAGAGAACAATATGTGAACGACGAAGAAATTGTTTGCCAATCAAAATTTGATTACCGTTTTGACGAGTCAATGAAAACAGAATCTGTTCGAAAGTTTTTATACGAAGAATTGAAACAATTTGTTCAACAATACAGCCACAACACGTCATCCTTTAGAAAGGCTGATGCCACCTCTGACAATGACACGGTAAAGTCTCCTCTCACAACCACAAGGACTATTGGATGTACTAATTAAATTGGATGCCAAATTTTGCAGAACAATCTTGGCACTCTCGTTTTGAATTCAAAAGGACTATGCAAGTGAGGAATGAACGTAATGAGCACGAAGAGAAGGACCGAACATTCGCATGGGTCGTGAATGCAAGATTCACACAAGCGACAAGAATTTTGTGATAGATCACACGGTACGAAATTGTCCTTCAATAAACTAAGTGCCTTCTAGGACTTGCTAAGGTAAATTAACGCAATAAATTTATAATTTAGCATGACACAGCCTGAGAGGTAATTTGTCAAGTGCCAGGGACTGTAGTCTCCAGTGGAACAGTTTCACTCTTGCTCATATGCGACGTCATTCTCTTTCTTCTCAGAGCCAATGGCCCAGCCTATTCTTGGTTTCATTCCTTTCAACTGTTCATCATAATCATAGCCCAAGAATCCAGCCATGTAGTGCAAAGAATCGACTCCCTGCACTGGGGAATTCAACAGACGGACTTGAACTGTCGATAGACCGGATGGATACTGATCTGCCGTGGTTCCCCATCCATTCACTTTAACGTTGTCCAAAAAGTTGTTCGAATTATCGTCTTTCAACGCGGACAAATCTCGAGAAATTTCATTTTGTTGATTGTAAGGGAAAAAGTAGGAAATCCAACCTGTCACACGCCACGAGCCACTCTTCATACTACACAATGCAATTCGATTCCAGAAATTTCTCAATGATTCAGGAAGACTGGAGGACGATCCATTCAATTTGGCCGTCTCTATGAATTTATCCAAAATTGGAATCAATGCTTTGGACCAAAATTGGAATCCATATTGTTCCAATTGAAGTGTTCTCTCCTTAATACTCTCCCAATCATGAACAGTTCCCAACAAGGTAATACTCGGTAGACCACAACAAAATACATTCCAATAGGAAAAGTAATTTTTCATGGCACTCATGAACACAATTTGTGAAGCACTTTTCTCAATATGTGTTGAGGTGGAGAAATTACATTCCAACAAATGGGAAGAGGTGTTGTTATTATCACAACCTCCATTTCCTGTGCGAAGATGGGATTGCACTTGAGAAGTAATTTCTTGGAAGACACGAGACCAATCGACATGTTTCAATGCAAGAGTATGTTCTGATGAAGAATCTTGTTGTTGAGAAGGATGAATAAATTTATCATCCATCGAGACTACAATTTTGATTTTTGAACTCGACCATGATGAGCCTTGTTCTTCTTTCAATTCAGACTCTGATTCATCGGAAATGAATTGTGATCTTAACTGATCGGAATGAATCTCCACATGTTTGGCAAAACCCTGAGCGATCAAGAGCCAAATATCATCCGGAGAGAGAATCAATGGATAGTGTTTGCTGTACGCTTCCGAACAACACATGATCAATGGATGAGGAGTGAATTTCGTGCCGTTGAGAAGAGGTCCATTACTCTCACAAGCATAGACGTGATACTTTCGGGTCATGAAATTGTAATAATCATTTGCGGGATCATTGAAATAGTTGGAGAGAGGAGGGTTGGAGAGAGGGGTGTGAGTAAAGGAATCCGTTGATCCTAAAGTGAGGTTGGGAACAATGGTGTGTGCAGTGCTAGTCGTGCTGGAAGTGGTGGACAACATTTTTTCATTGGAAATAAAAATTTCTTTGGAAACAAAGAACTCGTTCATGACGTCATGATGATGGGCGTTCATTTCAAGATTTACCGAAATCCTTCCATCGATCGATCTCAACTGTTAACAGTGAACACCACAACCGAATGAATCGATCTCAACAGTGGTCCTTCCAAAGATTACAAAAGTATTGGAATAAAATTTATTGATCGAGATTTCATGTTCACACAAACGTTTCAGCATTAGAACCACCATCATGAACCGCTGTTCACACATTCCTGTCTTGAGTGATCACTCATAATGGTCATAATAATTCTCAATGGTAAGGAACTGCATAAGGACTCGAGTAATAATAATTGTTTCCATAATAAGGATAATAAGGCATACCCCCTCCTCCGTAATAACCTCCCCCATAAGTGGGATATCCATACGTATTATAATAAGCTCCCATAGGTGCATAGGGACTTCCTCCATACACTCGTTGTGAGGTTCCATACGGACCATACGCATTCGAATAAGCCCTGAAAGGGACAAACATTAATGCTTGAATTTTATCCTTATAGAGTAATGTATCAGAGTTGTATCGATCGAGAGTGGCTCCTGCTGCCATTTGACCAGCTTGCACTCCACCACCAGCTGCACCTGCAGTTGCTGCTACCGTTGCTGCTGCTTGAGCATGAACGAATACATGGGTGGCGAGAAACGAAGAGAATAAAAGTGTAGTGACAACGGTGGTTGAGAGCACGATTTGGAGAAGAAGGGATGGACGCATTGTTTTTTAAAGTGTTGGGTGATTGTGTTGCTGAGAAGAAGCATTCTCTCCAATTTTGGGAATCATCCAGAAAATGAATAAAGAAATGGGAAAAGCAAGGTGAGTGACATGAATTTGACAATTATGCAAATTTGGAACATTTCATTTGTTGTTCGTTGTTTCACGCAATGCATCGTCGCTCAATTACTTGATCGTTTCTGGATTCCAACAAATTCGAACTTCGTTTTCCACGAGATGATCCAATCGTTTTAAACGACTTTCATCCTCAATGATGTTAGAGGCCCAATCAGTCACAGCTTTAAAATTCTCTTCCGAGTGATTTCGTTTGACGCTCCGTGGAAGTATGACATGTCCTCTCTGTAGGATCCATTGGAGACATTCTCTCGATGTCACTTGTCCATATTTTCCTTGCATTAGCACCCCATGAGCAAGCGGAGAATAAGCCTGAATAACAATAGAATGTTGCTTGCATAATTCTTCGAGTTGGGCATGGGTTTTGTACAAGAGAGGATGGTATTCAATTTGATTGACGTGGGGAATAATTCCATCTTCTCTTGATTTGATATCTTCCAAAAGTTCAAGCATGTGTTGACATGTAAAATTACTCACTCCAATTGATCGTGTTTTACCTTCACGATAAAGCTGTTCTAAAACACGCCAAGTGGCAATTCTGTAATTCATTGTCAATAATAATTTTCGAAAGTTCAATAATTACCTGTTGAGTCTGTTTTGATCGCTTGTGACAATAATTTTACTCGTTCCAGGCCAATGAATTAAATAACTGCAACAGGTGATATCACCCCATTCAATAAATCAATATGATTCGGTAATTATTGAATAGTTAATAATAAATATGAAAATTAAAAAATAATATTAATAAATAAATTAGTAATAAATAATAATAGTTAATAAATTGTGGTTAAAAAAATAATATTAATAAATAATATTAATTAATAATATCAATAAATAATTCATGAAAAGAAATCATTGAATTTTAAATGAGTATTTTCAGTTTCATAAAACCACACCAACCCTGACCTACCAATCTAAATAGCTTAACTGCAAATCTTCCAGAGATTCCATAAATGTCTCTCGAATGATCTCTTCACTGTGCACTTTCGTTGGAGGTAATTTTGATGTAATAAATAAATCCTCGCGAGTTAACGTGGGAATACGATCTTTACCCTCATGCGACTTTTCAAAAATAAAATCCTTTAACACTTTTCCAATTAATTTCTCATTACGGTAAATTCGAGCAGTATCAATATGTCTGTAACCAATTTCAATCGCATCTAGAATACATTCCTCGCATTGTGGAGATTGGTTTACTTCCCATGTTCCTAATCATAAAAATATGAGAATATATTTTCAAAGATGAAGGAATATCATATGGTATTCGATGATGATTCAGAAAAATCAAGAATTCATCATCGGATCATTACAATATCATATTGAGAAATAATATTCCATAACATTGAGCCTCTCTTAAATAATTGGCGTTATACCTACCCAATCCAATGATTGGCATCTTTACTCCATTATGTAATTCAACATTTGGAACCAACGATGAGGATGACGCAGCTGTGGGTGTTTGGTTGGACATTTTTTTTGCTGAAATTCCAATTCCCCATCGCCCTTTTCGATAGCAATGCGACAAACACTTGCAGAAATTGCCAATCGTTGGAATTTTTTTGTCCAATATGTAACTCAAAAACAAGGCATTTTTGCTTGAAACTGCAGGTTGGCATTTTATGTGTCCGAAATTGCTGTGCAGATTGGCGAGTCTTTTGAGTCTTCATTTAGCTGAGTTGGAATAAGGTGTATATGAAGGTCAATATATCCAGAGGGGCTTGATTTCATCGACATGAAAAAGCTTCATTCTTTGAAGATGTGGCCAATTCTTCGAGGTTTGTAAATTTTGTAGATCAATTCTGTTTGCCAACAACATTTGAAAGAACCCCAACAAGCCTTGAAAAACCTCAAAAAAAAAAAACTCTCCAGAATCTTCGCGAACAGAGGATGAAATTAGAAGAGCTAACAAACAAGAAGGATACCACATTGCTCCAAATCATGGTCAAGAAAATAATTCCTACTGGCCATTCATCAAATGAGTTTAGGCTATTATGCTTTGTTCTTTCCTCCTTGATAACCATACCACCAAAGCTCTCCCTTCATGAGGCAGTCCAAAATCGGGATTATTTAAGAAAGAAGTTCCCTGAATTCATGAAACTACTTACTGATTTGTGCACAACAGAAAGGACAGAACAAGTACTGGCTCGACTTTTATGTTATTGTGTTCTTACATTCCGAAATGTTGAGGGTGAGGCTTCGTTATGGGAACAAAAGGAAAAATTAATTGCTCTCTGTCGAAAGAGCATCGAGACAATGAAAGGAAGCACTCCGTTGTTCTTTTTCTTACTTCCTGAAACAGAAAGAACCAAGGTTGTCGAAGAGGTCTACTATGAAATGTTCTCTGGAACAGTTGAAGAAGTAGCCAATGTTGATACTCAGACTCCCAAACAAGGAAAATCTAGAAAGAAAAATACCAAGAAAAAGAAAACTGAAAAGAAATTGAACAGCTCTTCAAACAAGCCAGAGAAAGAGGTGTCTGTTAAGGAAAAGGAGCTTGTTAAGGATGAAATGGATGATAAAGATAGCAGCTCGCAAAAGAATAACGAATTGACAAAACCTAACAAGGAGAAACAAACAGGGTGTTGTGAAAAGATCGTCAATAGTTGTCAAGAAATCCCAAAAAAGGAAAGTAAGGACAAGAAAAGAGAAGAAAAGAAGAAGTTGCATCAAGTTCGTCCAATCAAAGTTATTTCGATGACTTAATCACGCAGACCATAAGCACCACTGGTGAACCTTCTATAGACAGTAGTAGCAAAACTGTAGTCAAGGATTGTCTTTCAGATTCCGATTCAGTTGAAAAAATGGCTTTCCATCAGCAAATACAAGTATTGTTGGATGAAGAAAGGAGCATGAGAGAGCGCTTCCAAAGATACATGGAGGAAAAAGAGAAGAGTATTGAGAATCTTATGGAAAATATGAAGTGGCAACAAAAACAAACGGAAGAGAAAATGTCTCAATACCTACGTGTGTTGAGGGAGGAAAATATGAAGTGGCAACAACAAACGGAACACAACTTGTTTCAAAACGTCCATGCGTTGATGAAGAAACAATCGGAAGAGCAATTGGACCACATCCGTGTGTTGAGAGAGGAAAATATGAAGTGGCAACAACAAACGGAACACAACTTGTTTCAAAACATCCGTGTGTTGATTGAGGAAGAACATAAAAGGACAGACCAACGAATGAACAAATTGGAGGAAAAGTTTGAACTCCTCCTCGACCAGCAGAAATTTTTACAGGAGTTCCTTATGCAAATGGTAAAGAAAGATTAGACTTGTGAAATGCTTTAAAGAAAAACGCAGCATGAGAATAAAACCCAAGATGTGCGCTGGTAAAATTGTTAATGTACAAAAGGGAATTTTGAGTGAGGACATGTCACACAAGTTACACTCAACTCCATCGTTCCACAATAATTATGAGGTTGAAAGTTGGGCATCATCGACCATCCACATACATGCTGGTGTTCCAAAGGATCATTTCAATGTTTGGAGAAGAGAATTCTCAAGATTACGCTCCACATGTTCCCTTGTTCCTTCCTTTGAGATGAATAAAGAAGAAAGAAATGGGAAAAGAAAAAGCATAGAGATGGGTGAGAGAATGTTGGTTTCATGTCCAGATTTGTATCTTCCACTTCCTCCTAAAAGCACAAGACTTTCTCATCATCAATTACGTTCGTTTCACAATTCAAAAGAAAAGCTTGAGTGGTAAAATAAAACTCGATGGCTTTTCAACGCAGGTCTTTGCGAAATTAAAATGTACCATGACCAACAAACTCTCAGGATTATGCTAGAGTTAAACCATTGTGTGTCACTCTTAATTGAAGCCCTCAATTCAATCTTTCGAGAGCTTTGTAAAAATTGTTCATAATATTAAAATGAAATGAATATTGAGTGAATATTTTTTTATATTGATAAAAAAATGAAGGATCATCAAGTGTCTGTTGTGGCTGATTTTTTAAAGAAGAAACAAAAGGAAAGAAACAACAAGCATCAATCGGTGATGGAAGAAGAACCACACCACGACAGGCGATCCTTCTCCTCTTACGATGGTGATGATGCTGCATTTGATATTGGATTAATTTTTTCAATACCTTTCTCTCAGAAGAGTTCCGAAGAAGAGGAAGATTCTAATCAGTCTTCCTCATCATCAATAATATTGGTTCATCATGTATCGCTAATTTCCACGTTGGAGGAAAAAGCCAAGAATGGAGGTTTTTCAAATCTTTCATCGGAATGGTTTCATCAACAAATTCAAATCGTGCAACAATCTCTGCTTTCGAGTGTGAATATTTCTGGAATGTATTTACGAGATTATTCCTATTCTGTAAAGGACAGACTTAATGATGTGATTGCTCTCTATATGAGATCTATTGAGTCACTACAACCCATTGATGCCACAAATCCTGTTTATTTTATTAATTTATTGAAAGAGGGACAAGACGTTTATCTTTTCGAGAAGGGAAAATTCAGGCAAGACATGAATGTTATTTTGAGAGAAACCTCAGAAGCAAGAAAACTCTCAGAATATTCATGTGTGTTACCTTATTACAAAAAGTTGAGAGCTTCAAAAAACATTGATGCATTATTAGATGAAATTGAAAATCAATTAGAAAATTCTCTTGAAAATGATTATATTTGGAAAATTAACAAAACAACCAAGAGAATTGAATGCTTCCTCAAAACGAGAATGGAGCCAAAATTACCAGAGATCAACCAAGAGGGTGATATGATTGAAATTGTCTTGTGTGGTACAATTAGTGGAATGGTGCTCACTTTAGATGACTTTTCATATAGTCATGAAGATCTTATCAAAGAAATCAAAAAAGATATAGTTCAAGGAATAACAACAAGAATTGCCTTTGATGATCAACTTTCCAAAGGAATTTCAAATAATTCTGTTATCAACAGAAATCTTTTAAAACGGTTTTATATCCATGACTCCGCCACAAATATTATTTATTGTGATTATAGTGAAGATGTTGACTCGATAGGCATCATTGAGGTTATTCCATCACTTATAGACCAGGTACACGCATATGTCGTGGATGTGGAGGGTAATACATTCTCAAAAAAGAAGCTATATGACGAATCTTCCAAAGGAAAGGTCACTGAAGCTAAGGAATCAAAGGAAGGAAAGACTACTTCAGAGACTTCTTCATCTACGAGTAGCAGCAGTGAAGGAATGTTTGCATGGTTTTTTGCTTTCATTGCATTCCTATTGAGCTTATTAGGAATCAAGAAGCAAGTACAATCATCCTCAAATTAATTTAAATCATTCCAAATACAGCACCATATGGTTGTGAAATTGATGTAGTTCTTTGTTTTCACTCCTCAGCCCTCAATGCTCGATCTATTATTTCGCATGCTTTTATGTAGGTTCTATCTTCATACGAACTCCATAACTCGTCTTTCAGAATAGAAAAATCTGCTTGTGACAGGTAGCCATTATTTTCATGCTCTACTCTAGGGGTGAAACCGATGGTAAACAAAACCAATAACATATTTTGATCTTTTTTCTTTTCTGAAGATTTGGTGGAGGGATTTTTGATTCTCTTTTTCAAATGATTCACTAACGAGGTGCACATGTCCATAAATTCTAAAGCAGGCAGGGTGAATTCTCTGAATTCGTGAATCAACTTCTTTAAATGATTGCTTGGATATGATTTACAACAATGCAAGATGCATTTCACAAGAAGTCGCCATGGAGAGTCCAATTCGAAATCTCGTTCCACACATTTCCATTCTGATTTCATAATGACCAACATTTGACTCGTGTTCAGTGACACTTTGATGGCAGGTTTTGAATTTTCCAAGCAAAATTGATTAAATACTTTCTCAGCTATGGTTGAAAGAGGATCCTGCTCAATAATTTCCAATGCGAGTGCTACAATCACGTGCTTCTCTTCTTCCTTAAATAAGCACATGAGAGCCTTCATATATTTGCTAATTTAGAAATCAATTAACGAACGTGTTAGTGAGAGAACTGATTTGTAAAGTGTCAACACTTACATTTTGGCATAAATATCATCTGGTGCATGTTCATAAAACCTTGCATAATATTCTCTCACGAGAGAAATTTTTGATTGTCTCAGTGCACACTCGCAAAGAAAGTCCAAAAAATCATGATTATGAATAAACCCAGGAAGGCGAAACAATAACTTTTCAAAAGTTTCCAATTCAATTCCCTTATACGATTCTGAGTGTCGTGTCGTCAAAATATCGTGATATCCTTGACAAAAGGATGAAATGACCCAACTCAGGGTCAGTTTGTTCAACAAGGCAAAACTCTTTTCTTCCTTAACAAATCGAAATAGAAAGAAGGCCACTTGCAACGAAGATGTTAAGTGAGCTTGATCCGAGAATATTTTCGTATTAGTAAATGCTCTTGCTCCTGATTTGCTCGTCAATGTTTTCTCCAACAGCGAGGTATGACCTCTCATAAAGGCATTGGCCATTCCCACTTTGGTGTGAGTGATAAGTAATTCTTCTCTCTCCATCCACATGGCTGGAAAGTATCCTGAAATCTTTTTGCTAAAGTATTGTCCATGAGTTGCAAAAAGCAACAATATAGAATTACAAATGGTCTCTGCTTTGCTATATTCTTTTTCTGCAAATAAATGTTTAAGGTAAAGATAGAGCCGCTCAATATAGGCGCTCACTCGTATGGCTTTTGAACTGTTTTCAGTGTGTCTGATTTTTGGAACTGTCCAATGAGGTTCCATCATTCTTTTCAGTCGTCTTCGATTAAAAACTAGAGTATGTATAAGGTCGTGAGGAGGATGACAGTGATGCTCACAGTCATTCTCTGAATGTTGATGGTGTTGTTGCTGATGTTGCTTCTGTCGTTTCTTACTCGTCGATGGAGTGGTAGTGGAATGGACAACACTCTCTTCGTGAAAATGTTTCAACAAGTGATCAAACATCAATAAAGATTGACCTTTCTTGTATTCCTCAAAACATTGTAGACATAGAGAAACCATTCGTTTTGGATACAAAAACATTGGTATAATTTCAAACACTTCACAATTCCAATCAATCCAAGGCAATTGATTCTGTTTTCCAGAAAAGCTTCCCCTCAAGTAAAAATTCTGTAATAATTGAGAATAGATGAAAATTTGTAATTTCTGGTCGCAAGGAACAAAATAGCTAATCGGAGAGGTGCTGTGTTTGAAAATTCGTTCATCTCTAAAATAGAATCTAAGAAAACATGATTTTTCAACTCCCGAACGTTTTACTCGGACACATTTTCGTTCAAGGTCGTCCAATTCTCCATGAGAAAATTCAGGAGGAATTGTTAAAGATGATGATGATGGATATGTGGGTGATGAAGATGAGAATTCCTTCTTGATATCATTTCCGAGGTTTAATATTGAATTGGATTTTACAAAAATTACATCATCACCATGTTCTTCATTAACACGTAAAAGACTTTCATTCATGAAATCTTGATGTTCATCCGATATGTGTTTGGATGCTGAATTCTGTTGAGAGTCCTTTTCCGAGCTCACCCGATTGACTTGAAACATTTTTTGCACACTTGAAAAGATTCCATCAAGTGTTTGAATTGCTCCTCAAGAATTTTGAAAATCTTTCTCTTCATCTTTCGGACAACAAGAGTTGATCAACAACACGTCATTAGTGAATAATAATTAATTAAATATATTTAAATTTATTAACAAAGAAGACTTGGCGAGCGGTTAACCGTCAAAAAGTGTTTTAGTTTACAATTCCAGAAATAATTGAAATTACAAAAAAAATGATTCACAACACTGGAGATGAAGATTTCATCATGAGTGATGGATGCCTCGATCGAATGACATTTAACGAAAATAGATATTCATCAACCATGAGTGATGATGTCATTCAAAATATATGTACTGACTCTTTTTCGAGTTCTCCCATCAAACGCAAGAGAGATCATCACCATGATGCTGATTATTTAATTCCGAATCATGATGAAAATTCCAGAAAAACCAAACATCAAGTGTGTCCAAATTATCCATCATCTCCAATATCGAGAGAAGAGTCGCAACAAAAGAGACAAATTGTTGAACTGATACTTTCTAAAAAAAGGTTTGATAGTAAGAGGAAACTGCCTCCTCAACACGAATTGTATCATACCTTGTTTCGAGATGTTCATTTGATTGGAGAGTTGGAAGTACAGAATCGAATGATTTGTAAATTGGACTTGTTACTTTTAAAATTAGATGAGAAAAATATTGGAACAATTATGGATGGACAACAATTAATGACGATCAAACAACTTGTGGATCATATTGCAACAATTACCTCAAATGTTTCATTGAAAGAAATTGCAGAAAAAGTTCTCGTCAAGCTTTCGAAATAGTTGTTTAAACCCGTGAGACAATACTTCGAAAAGAATCGTTCTTGCCGATGAATGAGTTTACCAATTCCAAATTTCAGAAATTTACTACTACGTGTCAGTGACTTGGACAATAGGAGAGGTTTGTGGAACTGATGAATTGCTACTCATGATATCAGTATCAAGTACAATTTGACCTAACTTTCCACTTCTGAACCAAAACAAGAGATGTGAAAGAGCCTTATTCCAATCAGGGTGTCCACCTGAAGAATACATTTTCCATTTTTCACACACTGCCAACAACAATTCCTCGACACTCTTTGTAGGGCCTGTCATGCCAAATATTTCCACATATTCGAAACAACCATTCCTATTCATCTGGTACAGTAAATAGTCTATCAATGGCATGAGATCTATGGCAGTACCTCCCGCATTGTTGTCACCACCAAACAAGTGATCTGGAATTGCATTTATCAGAGCTAGCTTGAAGCCTTGCTCGTTACTTTCGATATCCGGTTGAAATATTCCAGGAGTATCCAATAATAAGCAATTCTCTTTGGTTTTCATGGGGAAAAATCCCATTCCTCGAGTTACTCCTGGCAATGCCCCTTCCTTTGCCTTTTTTTTCTCAATTAGCTTGTTAATGATACTTGACTTGCCAACATTTGGAATTCCTGCAATTAAAAAAGTAAAAGGTATTGTTTTAAATTTCTTGGGAGCAATTTCTACATTCTTGTTATGCAAACATAAATCTACAATCTTTTTGACATTAATTCCTTGTTTTGCACTCGTGAACAATGTTCCTAACACTTGTGGACCTTCAATGACAGAACTATTTTCTTCAAAATAATTTTGAATTATCTCTTGTTCTCTTTTTGGAATTAAATCGCACTTGTTAAACAAAATTAACCTCTTTTTATGAGCAAATATTTCATTAATGGTCTTATTGTAGGATGATATCGGAACTCGTGCATCTCTCACTTCAATCACAAAATCAATAAATTTCAATTTCTCTTTAATTTGTTTTGTAGCCTTTGCCATATGTCCCGGAAACCAATTAATAATTTTTCGATCGGGAAAACGAGTAAATGAAAGCTCGGCTTTAAACATTGGAAATCGTGAAGACATTTTTTGCAATAATGAAATTTTTTATTTGCAAATCTCAAAAAATATTTAAAATCCGTTGTTGCTCCGATGTGAGCTTCTTTTCCCAAAAGGAATCCTTTTTATAATCGGTTGAAGAGATTGTTTGCTTTGTCAAGGATTAATCAATTCAATCTAGATTTTAGAAAATGAGGGGGAAAAGAGAAGGATCGGATCGTAAGAGTTTTTGCGATTTATTCTTTGTGGAGAGATTGAATGATTTGGAAGTGAAAGTGTTCGGATTAGCATCTAATATGGAAAAATCTGATAGCAGTAACGAGCTGGATTTTCGAATGGAACAAAATATTGAACATACATTGATGGATATGATCTATTTTTCAAATGATGTGATCCATAATTCATCACAAATGATGCTTAATTATAATTTAAAATTGGAATTTACGAGAATGGATAGAAACAAATTGATCAAGAGATTAATTATGTGCTTGAAATTTTTCGTTTCCTTCAAAAAGTTTCAATTAAGACGGTTGGAAATTATCACTTGCCTTGTTCAATGCATTTGCAATTTATTTGATATTTATAACAAGCTCTCTATGGCGAATAATGTACCCCTCGTGCAAGACAAGGTTGAAATGAATTCTGAAATACCTGTTCTAGTTGAAATTTTGCAATTGCTACGATATTTACTGACTCGAAATTTAATTTACAGACAAGATGTCACGAAATGTTTTTTGACCTGTATTACTTTTTGTGTGCAATCCATGGAAGACTACAAGAATTTATGTGATGCTGAATACCAATCAAAAGCAAACTCAATATTAACGCTGGTTGGAATAATATTGATAGAAGATACGATTGCTAAAACACTTATTGCGCAAGAACATATGCCAAGAGATCTGGTAATCCAATCCGCGGATTGTCTGTCCAATTGCATTCAATTTGGACCTTCACTATTTGGAACATTATTTAACAACAAGTTTTTTGATAGACTTCATTACATTCTTCAGCTACTGTTCTCCCAAGAGCAAGCTATTTATGTGAAAAATTTGGTTGGAGAATGTTGGAACGAGTCGTTCATGAAATTTCTCTCCAAATTGCACGAAATTCTCTCCATATGCATTATCAATTTTGATCAATCTGTTTCCGTCATGGCCGAATTTACACTCATCCTGATAAATAATTATTGGGATACTACAACCGTACACTTGGAGAGTATTGCGCCCTTTCTATTTATTTACGAGCTTTCAAAAAAGAAATCCCCATTGTATGCTCAATATTTCAAGCCATGCTTCGTTGCTTCTATAGTGACGTCTTTACAGTTTTGGATGAAGCACCATTACCAAGATATATTGACACCTTTCTTAGTGAATTTGATCCAAAAATGGATGGAAATATATTGTGACCATTTCATATCAACACAATACATACACAGCATTGTGAATGATATTTTGCAAAGCTCCCTCATTCAAACGATATTCTCTCTTCTTGGAAAGAAAGATCTTTCACAAGAGCTACACACATCCATCACGTCATTCCTCTCGTTCATGATATCTTCCCTTAACAGCAATGACATTTACAATATTCATATGCTTTCGGACTATCTTTCATCCAAAGTAATTTTACCGTTCCTCTCTTTTAATGACTCGGAAAATGATAAGGAAAATGTCCCGCTGATGATAACACGGTTGCTTCAAGAGCGAAGATTAATACCTCTACTTGTGGAAAATCAATTCCAAAAGCATGTAGAACTTCTATTGGGAGAAGAAGCAGAGCATCTTATTGGTCAAGAATTGAAGGAACTACTTTGTAAGACAGAGAAAGAGCTAAGCCACATGAAAACCATGCTCAAAATGCTCCCTCACGAAGAGAAGCAGCTTCTCCAGATAACTGAGGGAGTTCAGTTCAAAAAATCTCTGGAAGAAAAGTAAACACAACCATTACTCACTCTGTAATTAGAATTGGACCAACTTTTTCTGTGAGTATTCAATTTTTATGTTTTTTTTACTTGTCGTCGTCAAAGTAGCCATAACATCTATCAACTTCTAAGGGCCCTGAGCCTGATAAATGTGGAATCAATTCTTTCATATAGCTTGGTAAATGATCTAAATCATCGTTGTCACTATTTTCATTTTCGTCGTCATCGTTATCTGAGTTGTTGTCATCATTATTCATGGAGGGTGAGTAATAAAATTGGCTTTGTTCTGGACTTCCAACGCATTCCTTTGCTTTTGATATTGAGAGTCGTTGAAGACACCTATTATACAAGTCACAATATCCAATATCTTTTCTTTTGTCAATCTCTTCATCTCCCAATACTGATTCATAACCAAATTTATCTGAGGCGTATATTGGATAGCAAAACAGCCAACCGCAATATCTTTCATCGAGATCGTCTGGTTTTTCGCTAGTCTTCTTTTTTACAAATTTTGTTGGAATTCCTTGCCAATCATATTCAGTTTCAAGGAAAACCTCTTTAACTTTTGGATGAACAGCGCCATACATGAGAGAGGAAGATTTTTCATAGATATGGACCTCATCAAACGTTTTCAAGACTTCCACCTCTCTATCCTCATTGAATATTAAGGACATTACTGAACGTTGTATCTTACCAACAAATTGAACGGGAAGTCTACTGTTAGCTCCTCTGTTTGCATTCAATTTGAGGAAAGAGCTGTAACGCTTAATGACCTCAGAAATGTGATCCTCCTCCTCCACTCCAAACCAAAAAGGTAAATTGTGGTCATTTTCATCCTCTTCTTCCTCATCATCTTCCTCCTCTTCTGAAAATTCTGAATCGTTTTCGTCAAAGGAGCTTGTGCTCTCAGATTCTTCTTCCTCTTCTCCTTCAAAATATATGTATGATGTTGTATCCTTATGGATGTTTAAAGAAAATGCATCTTCTTCATGGTGAGCAGAATTTACCCGATTTGGATTAATGGAGGAGTTAACAGTTAGAGTGTTGGAAGAAGAGGAAACGATTGTTGGAAAACATCCACAATTTGCATTCTTTCCGATAGCATGACCGCTACTGGTCATAGATGATTGACCCGTAGCAGTTTCCGTACCACCAGACGCAACCGTTGGAGGCTTTCCCGATTCATCAGGTTGAACCATAGGGAAAGCTCTCTTCACTACAATTGTTGTTGCTGTTGTTGGAGAGTATAAAGACTGAAATTCGAGTGGGGATGTACAAGCGGGAGACCGAGGACTCGTAGCATTCGGCCCATGAGCACAATGATTTCTGTTAAGCAACTGCTGTGCTGGTCGTGCTTGTCCTTGTTGTTTGGTCATGACTTGCCTCATGCTGGTACTATTACAAGAAGAAGGCAATGTATATGCCGTTTTGGAAGAGTGTGGTGTTCGGGGTGGTAATGATTGTTGTGATGATGCTTGAGTCATGTTGTTGTTGTTGTTCTTGCTATCAGAATTTACTCCCATGCTAGAGTCTTCTTTCATATTTACAATCCGATGATGGCGATGATAATACTAAAGATTCAGTTAGTTATTTTGTCAGAATGTTGATGATAATAAAATTGGTTTTCGTTAATTGGTGGTTGGTGAAAACAATGAATTCTATAATGGTTCTTGAAAAAGCAGTGATATCGGTTGATAGCCAAAGTAGAAGGCATGAGAGTCAAAGTCCGAGAAATGAAGAAGCGCGAATAATTCGTTGATGCTTTCAAAGTGTGTTGAAAATTGCGAAAACACTCAAATTCAACACTGTGGTTGTCGATGTTGTTGTGATTTGTTGTTTTTGATGGTAACACTACAACGATGATGATGATGGTTACAATTCTGAAAAGCCCTTCAATCTGTAACACCAGAAAATGAATGCGAATGGACAATCAAGATGCGACTTCGGACACACTCTCTCAAGCAACTCAACAGCAACCGGGAGATGTGTGAAATTTTTTGTGTTTGTCTAAAAAAAACCATTTTTGCATTCACGTTGGAAAATTGTCGTTGGATGATGGATGTGATCGAAGAAGAGATTCGAGAGGTTCAAGTTGTCAAGGGCCATTTACAGCAGTTGGTACTTGTTTTGACCGGCGGTCATTGTAAACACAATGACAGGGTGATGCTCCTTCATGATCGTTGTCTTTTTTTCGAATATCTTTTTATTGAGAAGGCATGAACATGAGAAAAACTTTCAGTTCGAGAGGTCACAAGAACGATTCTTCAACAAGTTGTTCAAAAAAATATATCCCCACACAATGCTGTCAACATCCACCTCACATCCCACGCTCATGAAAGAGCATTCCAAGTATGTCATTATCCATCTTGATATTGACTGTTTTTATGCCCAATGTGAAGAAGTTGAAAATCCAAGTTATCGGGACGTTCCTCTCGGAATTCAACAAAATCAAACAATATCGACTGTGAATTACTGTGCTCGTCTTCGATATGGTGTTCCGAAAATGACTCGTGTGAGTAAGGCAAAGGAAATTTGTCCCCAACTAGTGATTATTCCAGCACGAATGGAAATTTATAGGGAAATGAGTCGAAAGATTTTTGAAGAATGCATCGCCGAGAAGATTTATCATCAATTTCATGGCGAATGTGTTCTTGAAATTTGTGGAGTCGATGAAGCCTATGTAGATGTGAGTGATGAGGTGAAATGGAGATTACAACATGTTGGTGACGAACAACAACTATCTTCATCATCAAAGGAATCATTGAACGATGAAAGAGAGGACCATGAAAAATCAATGAAACATTCAAATCGAATCGATCCCAACCAATGCATGGGAACAAAAATTGCACTCTCGCCCAAGAGTCAAGATGTCTCTCTCAATATTGGATCACAAATCGCTCAGGAGATTCGAGAAGAGGTGTTTCAGAGACTGGGATTTACGTTGAGTGCAGGAATTTCACATTCGAAATTTCTTTCCAAACAAGCTTCGAAAAAGAAGAAACCAAATGGACAAGCCACTATTTATTCAGAATCGTTCAATGATGAAATCAATCCTTTAGATATTTCTATAATTCCGAATATTGGATATCAAACAAGAGAAAAACTTGTTCAACAGTTTCACATTCTCTCAATTCAAGAATTTCGTGGACTTTCTTATCTCAACATTCGAAAATGTTTTAATTCAGACAAACTTGCCTCTCAATCGCTCAACATTGCAAATGGAAAATATGATGAGGATTATGATCGAGTGGTTTCGAGAGGACCAGTAAAGTCAATTGGTTCTGAACTGACGTTTCTTCCCATTCACAATTCCTATGAAGAGGTGGATCAAAAATTGAGAATTATAACACAGGACTTGGCACCAAGAATTCAAAGAGACATGCAACGAAACAACAAGAGATTTGCCACGACACTCACATTGAAATACTGTCATGGAGGATATTTTGACAAATTTCACTCCAAGAGCTGTAGAATTGACAGCAAGTGTTACTATTCTTCAGCCAATAATGTCACAGCATCTTCTCATCAAACTGAAAATACCATTCATTCAAGAGCCATGTTGTTATTTAAGGAAACTGTACCATTACCGTTCAAACTGCAAAGAATTGCAGTGAATGTTTCAGATTTTCAGCAAAATCACCAGACCAGTACTGGTGTAACTTCCTCTCAGAAAAGATCACTGCCAAGCAGCAATAGTGGACAACAATCCATTACTGCATTTCTCACAAAGAAGGTGAAACAGTAAATCCCTCAATCTATTTGGATCCCAGCTATACCTTCAATCATTCCAACGATTGAAATCCTTCGTAGTTTGATGGTTATTCTTGGAATTGTCCTTTTCGTGCACTGAGTTATCAAAAGTGAGCTCCGTTCTTCATTGTTTTTTTCGGGACAAGCACACTCTTCATGAGGAACAACATCGCCGTTGTAAAAAATATTTTTTGGTTGACTAGAATGTTTTGAATTTTTGTTGAAAAAAAATACGCCACAACTCACACGATCACCATGAAGTTGAAAATCTCAGACCCATCCACTGGTTGCACCAAGATGGTTGTTATCGAAGAAGATGCTGAAATCAAATTGAGATCCTTCTTTGACAGAAAGATGTCCGAGGAAGTTGAAGGAGACAACCTTGGTCCAGAATATAAGGGATATGTTTTCAGAATTGTCGGTGGTCAAGACAAGTCTGGTTTCGCCATGAAGCAAGGTGTTTTGGCTAATACCAGAGTCAGACTCTTGTTGGACAGAGGTTCCCTTGGTTTCCAAAAGTGGAGAGGAAGAGACGGTGAAAGAAGAAGAAAGTCGGTCAGAGGTTGCATTGTTGGCCCAGATCTTTCAGTCTTGTGTTTGACTGTTGTCAAGAAGGGTGAAGCTGAATTGCCAGGTATCACTGATACTGTTAGACCAAGAACTCACGGACCAAAGAGAGCATCCAAGATTAGAAAGCTCTTCAACTTGACCAAGTCTGATGATGTCCGTAAATACGTTATTAAACGTGAAAGAAAGGTCGCCAAGAACAAGAAGGTCCTCAAGGGTGTCAAGATCCAAAGATTGGTCACACCAGAGAGAATTAGAAGAAAGGCCAAGGAAATTAAGAGAAGCATTAAGAGAGTTGCTGCTTCCAAGGCTGAGAAGAAGGCTTATGCTAAGCTTTTGGCCAAGAGAAAGTCTGAAACACAAAAGAAGACTGAAACTGCTCAACAAAAGAAGGCTGAAGCTGCTCAACAAAAGAAATAGATCAACTAAATTTTCTCCCCATAACTCTTCCATAAAACAAAAATTTAAATATTCATTTGAGTGGTGCGTGAGTGTTTTCGGAAAGCTGATTCATAAATTTTCATTGGCTGCATGTCTTTTGGTCGAATTGTGAGTAAAGAAAAAGGCCATTTTGTTCGAAGCAATACTTTAATCATCTTCATCGTCGTCATCATCTTCGTAATGTTGTTGAAGCAAATTCGAAAAGGTCTCTTCATCAATGACAGGAGGAGTGTAATGTTGTGGTTGTGGTGGTTGTGTGGTTGTTGTTGTTGAAAAATTGGTGTTCCTAGTATGAACTGCCTTTGCATTAGAGACGGTCGTGGTTGGAACTCGTGGACTCGAGTGAGATGCAGAGTGGTTGTTGTTGTTGTTGCTTCCTGATGAGGTAAAGGAAGAAACGTTAGAAGTACCACTCAACGCATGCACTAAGGTTTGTTGAGGTAATGATGATGTTGTTGTTGTTTCCTTAGTATTTGTTTTTTCACTTGTTCCACTCTTTTCATCCTCAAGTGAAATGTTCTCGAAACGATCTGAATTTACAAGAATTGATTGATCTGAATTTTGTTTGAATGGATTCAGGGTCAATAATTCATTCTTTGGAATGTCATTAAAATTCAATAAATCGTCAAGATCATTCTGATGTTGTTGTCGATTCTCTTTGGATAAAGTCTTTTGAGATGACAGGGTTGACATGGATGGTTGTTGTTGATTCCCTTCACCACTCTTACTCTCAAATATATTTCTATAACTGGAATCTTTAAATTTCGAATACAATTGTTGTTCCTCTTTGTGCAAAACGGAGGTCGCTCCTTCCAACGATCGATTCAAATACGACTCCAAATCTTCATCATCCTCTCCACACTGATGATGGTTTTGATTCGAATACATGGATGATGCATTCAAAGAAGAATTTTCTTCATCATCTTCTTCATCTCCCAATAATAGTGAAGAAGTTTCCTCTCGTGTTGGAGGTTTATCGGAGGATGCTTTTGATGATCCATTATTATTCGATGATGAAAAAACTCCTCCAAATAACATGTAAAAAGGAGCAAATAATTGATAGAGACATCCCGAATAGATTGTTCCGTCCATTCCTCCTCCGCTGCCACTTGTCAATTCAGATTCGTATTGTTTTATTTTGTGTTTGGAAATGGTTTCATTCACTGCTTGATGGTAGGATGTTGATGATTGTGTGGATGGAAGAAGGTGATTCTTGTTGTTTTCAATGTTTGTGGAGAGAATTTGAATTTCCTCTTCTTTTTCTTCTTTATTGAAATGGTCCATATGATTGTGACGATGAGAGGGTGATGGAGATTGGGTAGTTATGATGATTCGGTGGTTGGTATCATCATGGACGACATTGTTGGGCATTTTCTTTTATTAATGTGTACTTATGTGTCTGATTATAATGGGTAATGATGACAGTTGAATGTTCAAACGCACACACTCTCGACAAGCATTCAAGTATTATTATTAAATTATAATATTAATAATAATAATAACATATTTATTTATATATTCGAATACAGGCTGCATAGTAGGAACATAGATATAATTCTCCTGTTTTATCATCAAGGCATAAACCATCTGGATTGTCCGAAGTTTCATCCATTCTTGTATCCAATGATTTGATGCATTGTCCTTGTAAATTAAACACTTGAATTCTACATTCGGTGTCTGTACAATAAATGTGTTGTGTGACATTGTCAAAAACTAGACCTTGACATGAATCATGTATTTCATCATCTCCTTTTTTATCAAACTTCTTAATGAGCTTTAAGGTGTAATTGGGTGATGATTGAGTGGCACCCTGATGGAATGTATGTTCCAATTTCATCATGTATATTGAGCTTGGAGATGTATATTCACTAATAATGACCATTCGATTTTCACTGCAAACATCTATTGCATAGGGACATTCAATCATGAGATCTTGAAATTTCTGTATGGTAACTCCTGTTTTGGAATTGATCAAGAAAATGTCATTACTTGTAAAGTCTGACACAAATAATAATTGATGATCACCAATGGTTGATGCATGTAGATCTCTCATCATGGCCATTCCACGAGCATCTCTAGCATCTCCATTCTTCCAAATAAAATCATTTCTCGAAAAAGACAATTCAGAATTGAAAATTGTTTGAAGCATCTTGTACAAATCAAACTTGAATACTGTCCCCAAGTTGGAATTGGCATCAAAAATTAAAGCATCATTCCAACCATTGTATTTCTCTTCAATACACAAGTACATGGGATGATCCACATTCACAGATCCAATAAATGTTTTATCAGTATATCGAAAAAAGTAAAGCTTCATATTGGAATAGTCAGAAACAATAATGACTTGATGAGTGTGGGAAATTTTTACATCACTCGGTGCACGGAAGGAGTGTTCTGAATGGTCCACATGATCTGAATCATCATCTTCATCAGAAATATTGGTCGTTGGATCATGGATGGATGAAGGTCCAAATATTTTCGGAATGATATGAACTTGATTAAAGTTCATTGAAAATCCATGCCGCTTTCGAGTTCTCATCTTGTCTTTAAATTTTGAAAATAAGGTGTTGTTGTTGTAAAGATCATCATCATCATCACTAGGAGGAATATCGTTCTTAAAATCTACCAAAGTGATCGAATTGAACATTTTTTTGTCAAGTTCTATTTTGGACATGAACTTGATATTTAATTGCACATTATTTGAGATTAGTGTTGAGGAAGACTACTGAGATTTGACACCATGTTAACTCCTGTACTAGTAGCAATGTTGTCGTTACGTTCCTCAATGTCGAATAAATCGTGGAATAATTGACAAGTATCATGGAAATGGAATACGTTTCCTCCTAATCTGAACAAATCAACAAGATATCCTCCTTCAGGTAATTTGAATACTTGTAAACCCACGCTAACATCTTTTTCTACGTGATGGTTATATTTACATTTCAAATTGTACTCGGAAATAATCTTCCATTTGAGATTCATCTTTTTCAAGACTTTATACACGCATTTCATTGTGTCTTGAGCATTCTTTCTGTTAGTCTTAATACCGAGATGGTACTTTTTGTGAACATCTGTTGTGTCAATTCTCAAATCGTCAATAACATTAACAGGAGTGTTCTTGTCTGCAGAGCTAATAGTGGACTCTTCTTCTTGAAGCGTTCCTCTTGGATCCAAAACCATTTCAATACTAATTTGTCCTGTTGGAGGTGAGCTACTGAGTGCAGGCCATGGATTAATTACTGCTTGAATATTATTCACATTACAAGTCTCTTTTTTCAATTGCATTTCGTTAATTTTCATATATTGATCCTTGATGGCAGATTTCATCTTGTGGTCAAGAATTAAATAATAAGCTACTGTTACACGATTCATTTTGCCATCCGAAATATCGTTAATGGCTTCTTGCATCTCTTCGTCAGTAATTGTTTTCTTGTCAGAAATTTTGAGTAGTGCCTCACGAACGACTGCCTCGTCAATGTTTATATTTTCACTAGCATGACCAAAATTGGATGGAGGAATTTTCAAATAGTCTGGGAGATCTTTAACAAACCAAGGATGCTTTCTAATGTCAGAAATTGTAGCGCGTTGAACTGGATCAACCACCAAAATCTTTTGAATTAAATCTTTTGCCTCAGCAGAAACGTGAGATGGAATAGTATACGAGCATTCCTTAATCTTCTTAAATAATGTGGGAATATTGTCCTCATCAAACGGTAATTTTCCACACAAAAGTGCGTACAAAATAACACCACAACTCCACACATCAACTTCAGGTCCTGCATATAATTTTCCGGTAATCACTTCAGGAGCTGCATAATTAGGAGAACCGCAAGATGTTTTGAGAAAAGCGCCATCATGCATAATATTCGACAATCCAAAATCTGCAATTTTGACTTGATAATCATTATCCAAAAGAAGATTTTCAGGCTTCAAATCTCTATGATTGGACAATAAAATATTATGAATGAATTAGCATTCCAGTGTGATATACTTACCTATGGACGACCATATAACGATGACAATATTCTACACCTGATATGATTTGTTGAAAGAATTTTCTGGCCTCTGATTCAGATAGCTATCGTAAAGATGACAAGTAGATCATTGAGTGTTAATTCCAAAAGAAATAGAAGGACAATTTGATAAATTTGTTCGAAACGCCATAAGTTACAGCATAAATCACACAAAAAGTACGTACTCTTCCTCTCTTCACAATATAATCAAACAATTCTCCTCCTCCGACATATTCCATCACAAGAAAGATTTCCGTGCTTGTTTCAATAACTTCATATAACCGAATGATGTGAGGATGTCTGAACAATTTGAGAATTTTGATTTCTCTCCTAATCTTTTTGTCCATCTTGGAGTTTTGAATTTTCTGTCTGTTGAGAATTTTGACAGCAACTTTATGACCCGTACTCTCATGTTCGGCCACTATTAAATTTTGTCATCATCACGAGTATATTTATATTAGTATATTTAAAGAGTATCAAAATACAAAACAAGAATAAATTTGCAACAACACAAAAATATTTCGTTATAGTCCCACAAGAATTATTATTGGTCGGTGTAAACTTACATTTGACTTTACCGAAAGAACCCTCGCCGAGAGTTTTTCCTAGCCTATAATTACCAATTCTAATAACGGACATTTGTAATGCTGATGGAGCCAAATATCTCTTGGTGATGGCTAATTGCTATTTTTTTGTGAAAACGCACCACCAATGGTATTGATGTATTGCCATTCAAAGGCAATGTGTGTTGGGATAAACGCTCATTCATTCATGCATGGGTGAATTTGAACATTTACATATCGTTATTATGTTGGAAGGATGATACTTATGTTGTTGCATTTCTGTTCAGCTTCCTTCTCACTGTGATGATGATGATGTGATTGAACCGAGCTCGGTCTCATTCATTGACTCAAACAAAAATTATCCTCTTCCATGATGATGATGATGATAGCGAAAGACAAGACCGACCCTAATAGCTCCATACAAACAGAATGGAAATCATCATCCAATGATGATGACCTTCTCCATCGTACGATACATACCCAATTCCCTTCCCTTTCTACCATAGTGATGATTCATGGATGGCTACAGAATGGAAAGATCTTTAAAGAGAAGAGTGCAGCATTCCGAAAGCAATTTCCCAATCATCCTCAATTTGCCTTCTCCTTTCCCGATGCTCCCTTTGTTCAATCGAGAGGGGAGGTGTCCCAAATGATTTCATCACCAGCCAGAGTGATTAACAGCAGCGATGAAGACAACAAGAATAACAATGCAGAAGAACCCATTCCCGATGAGGCTCTGCAGAGAACGTGGGTGTTTTCGAGAGCGAATCGAACCGTTTACGCTCGATGGAGAGAGGCCATTCTCTATTTATTGAATTTCATGAGAAAAGAAAGGAAGGAGGGGAAAAGAATTGATGGCCTGTTAGGATTTTCTCAAGGTGGAGCAATTCTTACTGTATTAGCAGCTCTTATCTCAATGGAATATCATCATTTGCTCAATCGAGAGAGTTTACCCAACTCACTCTTTGAACCTCAACCTCACGATGAGGACGAAACAAATTTTGATGACATTATTGAGGCCATTAGAGAATTGTTTTTTCGAGTCAACCCTGAAAATGGAAAGAAAGAATGCACTCTTAAGTTTGTGATCCTTGTTGGAACGTTTAAACCCAATTCGATACAAATTAATCAAGTTGTGGAAACATTATTTAGTAGAAATTTGAAAATTGGAGGCTTTTTCAAAGCATTGCATATTTATGGTCTTAATGATGACATTATTAAACCAGAACGATCACAAGAATTGGCTGAAGATTGGTATTGTAAAGAAGGAACAGTGATACTGACACATCCAAAAAAACACATTTTACCCACAGGAAGTGAAGTTAAAGAAGAATTGAGAAGATTTGTCAAATCTTCTCTTTAAATGGTCACACAATGAAAGTTCATTATTTCTTAAACAACGAAAGACAAAGAACAGTACCACTCTCGAGAGTAACTTCAAGGATCTCATTTCCATTTCTTTGCATTCCTTGCTGTTTCTCTGAAATGAGATTTTTATTTATTTATTTTAAAAAAATATGAACAACAATTAAATCACAATGATTTCTTCTTCCGATTCAACATTTACAACGATTGATTCAAAGAATAACAATGCAGATCCGACCGATAACACCAAGTCGATATCCACGACAACGACATCTGCCACAAACAACATCAAGAAAATTCAATTAGTGAGTGGTGAAGAGAGAAATGAAATTCAAAAACAAATGGACTCTCTCTATGAAGATATTGAAGTTGTAAGCAACAGTCCGAACAGTACCACCAGTACAGGCAGTAGTAGCAACAACAACAACAACATTCATAATAATTACCTACTTGCGTCTTCTGGTGAATTGGATTCTGTCATTACAAATCGCGAAAAGAACAATATAAGAAGAACACACTCTCCGATCGGATACGATAACTATTTTGAAGGTCACCACACTTCATCATCATTTTCCTCTCCTCCAACCATCGGATCCTACAGTTTCAACAATGGTTACAACAGGGTTCCGAGTGATTCTAATCTTGGATTGAGTGCTAGTGGTGAAAAAAGTGATCCTCTCCATTCTTTCGTAAATGGTGATAACCTTTTAAAAACAAGATACAATTCTGAACCAAATTTAAAACTGGAAAAGGAGGCACTGGATCATTTGAGATTTATTCAATCTATAAATTTTAGTCAGAATTTTGCTTCTATTGTGAATGATCCTCTTGAGGTATGTGTCAATTCTCTATTTTGATGGTTGACACTGATGGTAAAATTATTTTAAAATCAAAATTAACTATTTTCCCACAGGAGAGCTCGTGGATTGACGCAATTGGAGATTACTATTGGTACGGAGAAAAAGAGAAAGTTATTCCCTCAGCAAAATTGCCCTATATCGATTTAAACGATAAGGAAATTTCTTCCTATTTGAACAAAATAGAAGACTTGTACAAAAATTTTGAAAAAAACAAAGCCAAACCAATAATTCCAGCACAATATTATGAGTCTGAACTCGAGAGTGCAAATGCTATGGATATTGCCATAAACCGAGAGCTTATTCCACCAATTTTCTTTGAAGAAGGTTTTAATCTTGGGGATATTGCAACATTTCAACAAATTTTTTCTGAAGAAGCAATGTCAGCTTCCTTACTTTTCCAAGAAAAGGTTTGTATCAGTGGTATTTGAAATTTTTAGCCAAAGTAACAATTTTACAGCTGTCACATTATTTAGATAGAACTGAGGTACTCCTGATACAGCAAGTGACGTTTAGGTCCGCCAAAATTTTCGATGCTTTTGTGCAATACAATCAGCTAGATGATGATGTCAATGAAGCTCTTCCACTTATCAAAAGCCTACGTAGCAAAATTAAGGAAATAGATGATATTGCAGCCAAGAGCCCTTTAGAGGTTACGGCACTAGTCAGAAAGAAAAACAACATGAAAAAGACTCTTGAATTTTTGAAAGTTATTTATGCTATTCAACAGAGTCATATCATGATCGATGAATTAATTGGAAATAATGATTTTTTAGAAGCTCTTGAAATTATTAACGGAACTAGAGAGCTTGTGAGAACAGAATTTGCCAACGTAAAATGTCTAAGAAATATTCCAGAAAGAATGAACGAAAAGGTTATTGAGATACAGTCAAAAGCTCAAAACTTATTCATATCCAAATTGATAGAAAATTATTTATTTATTTTTGAACCTCCCTCCGGTTACAATGACACAGAATATTTGTCAATACTTGAAAGTGATTTAAGGCCAATATTGAAAACAATGCTAGTCATTTGTGATACGCAGTTTATAGTTCAGCGATACCGTGATAAGTTAATGCCATTCGTGAACGAAAGAATAACATCAACTATTGATAAGACTTTGGACGGCATGAAAATTACTTTTTCGAACTCACCTGTGTCCACTTCCGTCGACCAAAATGCTTCTAGATATCTCAACTCTAAAACAATTCAGGTTCTAAAGTCAATACCTATGGATCAGTTCATCACAGTCCTTTCGACAATTATTGACAAGGCCATTTTATTGTTAAAGCGAAGCATGGAGATTGTGACAATTCTACATACGTTATTTGAGAATGTTGAGGCAATCCAAAAGGTGAAAGCGTCAAACATGTTGAAAGAATTCGACAAAATCAATACTTCCTTGAACGAACAAATCCATTCAAGACTTTCAATTATTGTGTCACTGAGAGGTGACATTGTCAAGTCTAGCACCAAATCTGAATTGCTGAAATTCATGGAAATGAGTTTTAACTTTATTGAAACTGCAGAAAAAACAGTTGGGAAAAAGGTTAACCTTTTGAGAGGATCTCTTCAAGCTGTTGGTCAAACATTTTTGGATGAGTTCAGTAAGCAGCATGTAGACACACTAAAATCAATTTTAGAAAAGGAGACATGGGCATGGGTTGAGAATATTCAGCCCAAATACCAAGAGATTATAAATACTATTCAAGACAAATCGAAAGAAAATGGAGCTTCCACAAACAATTCAAAAAGTCACACCTCCAACAACGACAACAGCACAACGGAGGCAAACGCCATGAAATATATTACTGTGAAAGGAGAGCTCTTTCCTGTGTGCTCGAGCTTCTTGCATTTAGTGAAAATGACCAAGAATTTTCTTGAATTACTCTCTGTGGAACATCAAAAGTTTGTCAGCAGCTATGATTTGAGTGCAAGGATTTGCAATTTATATGCCGTAAGTGTCATGTGTGTTTGTTTCATATTTAACAATATCTTTCGTTGTAGGTGTTTAATGTGGATGTGAAAAATCTCATTTTGAAAGCTGGAGCGATTAATCCTAAAAGTGGTTTAAAGACAATCACTGCTAAGCATTTAGGTTTGTATATTATGATTTATTTTATGTCATTCTCGTAATGACTTGGTATTTACTGTTATATTGTTGATGTGTTGTTCATTAATCTCATGTGTCTTGATTGGTTTTTGTAAAACAGCTCTTACATCTGAAGTTATGGGAGCGGTGACTCTTCTATTACTTGAGGTTAAGAAGTATATCGAAATTACAGAGCCATCTCTAAAGGGTAAATTAATGAAATTCGAAGATATCTCAACAGATTTAAAGGAACACAGACTTGCCTTATACCAAAAAGTTGTTGATATTATGAAGGATGTTCTCGAGAATCATGCCAAAGATTTCGTAAAGTTTGATTGGGACAATGGACAACGAAAGGACTCTCCTTTGAATGCCATCATTAAGGCCATGCTCTCCATTCACAAAGTCCTCACTTCCTATTTACATACACATCCCAATGACTTGCGAAAGGTTTTCTCACGAATCGCCACCATGTACATTAACAGAATGAAGATTGGCATCCAATCTCTTCAAAACAAAGTTTCTAGAAAGGCCATCAAGAACATTAGAGAAGACGTCACAACAGTTACCAAACAGTTACAGAAATGGTCTGATGTTATTTATGATGATATTAATTTGAATGAAATTGAGAATTGTTTCAATGAGTGCTTTATGCCTGTGACTGCAGTGCCGAACAACTCAACACTGCAAACACAGCCAACAACCACGACAGCCGTACCAAATGCAACCACTAATACCGATAGTGCAACGTCAAGTAATAAATAAGTTAAAAAATTCATTGAACTAGTCTGTGAAAAAGCCTTGTTTCACTGTCACCTTTTCTTCTTTCTCTAACAATTTATCCAATTCGTCCAATACCGTGGTTCCAATTTTACGTGCAGTTTGCAACATTTTAGTTAGTTCGCTTGGATTTATACCCGTATGTTTACCACTCTTTTTGATAGAACAAATATTTCCCTTCTTATTTACAGACACTGTCATTCGAGTAGAGATACATTCTTCTTCTTCAAGTGAAGGATCAACAATAAACTTGCTTCCAATTCGTCCTAGAGTAACAGAAATCGGTATATTACTGCAATCAATTCGTGTGTATTCATGCTGGTCATCACTCAATTCAAACTCAGTTTCTGTTGGTGAGATTTCAATGACTTCAATTTTTGGTATTCTTGTGTTATATAATGCAGCTCTGGTAGCGATGGCCAAAGCATCAAACAAATTTCCAGCAGAATCCAACACAATACAATCCACATAAAGTATCCAACACTGTCGTCCTTTTACAATACACAATTTGGTCCAATCCATAGCAAATGAATTTTTCAATTGATTCCGAAGGGTAGATATCAATTGTGCATTAATTTCTTCAGCGCCTCTTCCTTCAAACTCATAACTAGCGCTCGGAGAACACTCTACATGTACTTCCAAACGTCCCTGGTCCGGAAAATCAGGATCCACTTCCCCAATCTCAACTTTGACTCCGACCAACACATCCGTATGATTAGCCAGCTTAACTCTAGCACTCCCATTGGTCTGTGAAACAATTCCAGTCTCTAGCGAGAAATCTCTATAATCCAAACGAGCCCTTCCATCATTCCGTAAATTTTGCTCCACACCATCAATGATGAACTGTTTTTCAGTTTGTGAAAGTTTGAGCATTTTTTTTGAACTTTATTTCAAAAATTATGCGAATAATAATTAAAGTTCTTCAACATCTTCCATAAAAACATTTATTATTTATCATAATGAAAAAGACCATGTTGTTCATATTGAAAATGGATCAGATGATGATAATAAATTTTATTATAATTATTATTCATACAATGTCAATAAAAAAGATTAAAAAAAATTGAAAGACAAACAACTGTCTAACATGTTATTCTGTAGGGTCGAATTGAGAGTACTGAGTCGTGCTGGCCACCACGTCATGAGAATCTTCTTCTATAGTAGTAAACAATGTTGTTGTAGCATCACCATGATCAAGTTCAGAACGTTGGAAGGGTAAAGTCATGAGATTGGATGACGACGGCGACGACGTTTTCAGAACCACCTCTACACGATTCTCTTGATTTGCATTCGTTTTTGTGTAATATATTTGTGAAGAATCTTCATCATCCTCATGATCATCATGAAGAGGTTTTTTGAATGAATGATCAAAATGATCATTTTGTGATTTCTTTTTGTGTGAAAAAAGACAAAGTTTTGAATTTCGATATGCCTTTTTCAATAACTCTACATTGAAGGTCATGTAAGTGAATGCAAGAGTCACGGAAATCATTCCACAGTCAAGCCATACATTTCGAGTAATTCCATAAAAAAGTGACGCTGCGTCAAATCCAAACATGTAAGTAAATAATGTCAATAAGGCTATAATCCAACCTGAAACAAGTGTCAGAGTGAGTAATAGCATGAGTTTGGTGAATCGATATTCAAAGGTACGAACAGTTTTTCGTAATTGTCGAAGTCGATAGAGAATTTTCAAACCAGAAATTGCAAATCCAGCCACAAAGCTCAATAAATAAAACAATCCGGCACTCGCCAATGAAATCCAAGCATATGAGATATTAGATGTCACTACATATAAAATTCCAGACAGGACCATAACAATCACAGTGCTTCCATAAAAGAGTCCTAATATTGATTTGTGAAAGATGGAAAGTGAAGCAGATGCTGGATTTGTTATTGCTTGCCTAGTACTCACAAGATGACTCCAAGAAATCACTAAACTACTATATCCACAAATTATAAATACACAACACATGGCCCTAAAGAATCCCTTAAAATAGACTGTGTGAAAATAGGCAAGGGCTGAGAAGTTGAATATAAATTTGAAGAAATTTTCCAAGAATCCACAGCAACAGGCAGCCACAAAGAAAGTTGGTGATTGAACTGAAATGCTGGAAAGAGCACTCATCACACCAAGGAGTCGTTTTCCAAATAAATAAAATTTGTTGAATTTTCTGACTTGTATGAATCCACCATCATTAAGGTGCATATCGAGAGTGATCGAAATCATGTCATGCGCTTTTGGATAGAGTATCAAAAAGGAAATCATGATGGCTAGTATAGCAAATGTGATACAAAATACAATGTGAAAATATCGATGTGTTAAATGGAAGAGAAATTTTTGATAAAAGTCGTCACATTGAAATGCAAAATATTGTTCGTTTGGATTTTGGTAATTACACCAACACGTAAATGGCACATCAAGAGGAGGTGTGACAAGATCTGATGATTGATGAAGTGAGAAGTGGATGGATTGTTGAGTTGAAATGATATTCCATGAAAATTCCAAACTTTTCAATGGATTGACATATTTAGAAAAATAAAATTGAAATAATTGTTCAAGTTTCACTTCTTTCAAAGCATCTCCAAGTGTTAAACTTTCATTTTCCATTCTTCGATATTTCAAAAAATTCTTTTGAAAATATGGAGTGAATAAAAAGTTAAAATCAAAAATTCCCAAATGACGATTAATCAATATATAATTTTCCAAAACATTGCCATCAGGATCTTGTGAATTCTTGGAATATGGCACATTATTACAATGCACTTGACTCCACAGTGTAAATTCATTCATTGTAAACAATTGACATTCTCCATGTTGAAGAGCTCTTCGAAATTCATTCGATTGACTTTGATTACAATACAAACAGTAATTAATGGTAGATCCCAATTCCATGATTTGTGACTTGTTTCTCAAATCCCATATCGATAGCGATGATGATTCACATAAATATTCTCTACAAAAAGATGATTCCTTTGATTGAAAATTTTGAACCTGACAAAAATCATCATATTGAACATCAAAAGGAAAGAGCATGGGATAATAAAATTGATTGACAGGTTCAAGATCCATCACTTCATTTCTTGGAAAGAGGACTTGATTGAGTATCGTGATCAAGGTTGATGAATTCATTGTTGAATAATTGTTGTTGTTGTTGTGAATGTTATGGTTGTTCAATAATCGAGAGAGTGTTGTTGTTTCAACATTATCATCATGAAAGGAAGAAGAAGTAACGGAACTAACTTGTAGCATGAGGAGCAGAAAGAAGGTGAGGAGGAGTAACAAAGTAGTTGTTCTTGGATCCGGGGAGAGAGAGTTGGATGGTGATGAATATGGCCCTTTCATGTCGTGATGAAAAGGACGAAAGGTTGTTGTTGTTGAGAGTGATGATGAAGGCAGTACATATGATGATGATGACATTTGTTTTGCTTTAACATATGAGAAATCTGAATGAAGTCTGAAAGAACGAATCCTAAAACATTAACTTGCGCGATGCAACACAGGATCGATCCCAATCAGATTGGTCATCATGATTGTTCGGCACTATTATTGGAGAGGAGTGAATCAGTGATCATCACTTGGATTTCGAGATGATGGGTCTGGAAGAATACTTTAAGGAACTTTAAATCAATGGATCACTTGTCTGTTCAATTGAATACAAACCTCACTCACTCTGCTCGCTTGTCTTAGTCTAAGTTTTCGTCATCCACCACCGGCAATGTCAACATGATCTTCCTTTTAAACCGCAACAGTTCTTTCGAAATCAACTCTTCCAAATATAGATTCTCTCATCATCATTGAAAAAAAAAATCAAAAATGAAATTCGGTAAACGGCTTCGTGATGAGATGTGTCCCGAGTGGAGACTCTCGTACATGGATTACAAGTTATTAAAGAAGCTGATTAAACGAATACAAAACAAGTTGGAGGAGAGATATCATATTGATATGCAAATGATTTTAAACGAAGTTCCTCCGAGTGAGATTGGTGTTCCGAACGATTATTTGGATAAACCACTCATTTCGTTTTCTGATGAAATGGTATATGCAGTTACTGGTCTTGGAGAAGAGAAGGATGAACGGAACTTTATAAATTATTTAGAGGAATATAATTTGGAAGGAATGTACTTGAAAATTGTTCCGAAGGAAACTTGCCAATTTTTTAATCGATTAGAAAAGGAGTTGGACAAAGTGAACAAGTTTTATATCCAAACAGAACGCAAATTTTGTGTTAGGCATGCGGAACTGTTGATGCAGTTGAGTGTCGGATTGACTGAAACGCTCTCAAAGAATGACAAACAAAAAGTCAGAAGTGCATTCCAAGAACATTATAGAGCCCTTTTGCTTTTGATGAATTTCCGAACTTTAAACTTTCAAGGTTTCTCTAATATCTTGAAAAAGGTTTGTAATCGGAATTTTGTTGATTTTTATCATCATGATGAATTATTCAGTTGGATAAATATACTAAAAGCAAAACCAAAAGCAAATTGATGAAACGAGTGAGAGATTCGTATTTTTACTCATCCAAAGTATTGGATTACATGATGTCGCAAATTGAGTACAAATGCTCAGTTTACATGTTCAAAGGCGACAGAAAAAAAGCCAAAGATTTTCTTCGACTTCCACAAACTGTAGAGAAGCAAACGTCTCCGTTCAGGTCCGGTATCTCAGTGGGAATTGGAATAGTGCTATCGGTCGTGTTTGTTTTAACCTATGTATTCATGTATCCGAGAGATGACCCTCCGTCTTTTTCGGATGCAACTATGTATGTGTATCGTTTGACTTTGGTGCCGATTATTTTGGCAGTTTTGGTTGGTGTGAATCTTCAAATTTGGAAAAATGCAAGAATTAATTATGTATTTATCTTTCGTTTTGATCCCAGAGATCACTTATCAGTGTCTCAATACATTGAGGTATGTTTTAATTCAGTGAAATAATTAATGCCTTACAACCTTTTCAATAGATGACCATGAGCTTGTACAATATTACTATGGGAAGCTTAATTATTTACATGTACTCTATCATAACGAACACGTTTTATGAGTACGCCTATCTCCATCCAATATTTCTGTTTACATTTATCTTCATCTACATGTGTTTCCCATACAAATGGTTTTATGGTCACAGCAGATTATGGTTGTTTAGAATCATTCTGAGATTATTGATGGCTCCTTTTAGAAAAGTAGAATTTGCAGACTTTTGGTTTGCCGATCAGCTGACCTCACTTTCAGATTTTCTCTTTGAAATTCAATTCGTGTACTGTGTGTATCCATCTCTGTGGGTCGACAAAATTGACTCTTTCTGCTCAGACTCCAGATCTTTGGGTATTCCAGTTCTTAACATTTTACCCAACTACATTCGTTTAATGCAATGTTTGAGGCGTTACAGAGACAGCAATAAGCCCCATCCCCACATTACTAATGCGTTCAAATATCTCTCAAGTATTATTGCAACTCTAATTGCATTTTTGGATAAGAATATTGTCGCTCGTAAGTATTTAATAATTAGCCACCACATTTAATCATGTACTCATGCACTTGCAATAATATAGCTACTCTTCCTGGAAGCAGCTGGAATTATATGAGAACCACTTGGGTGGTTGCCAATATTATCAGTTCTATGTATAAGCTACTTTGGGATGTTGTGATGGATTGGTCTCTAATGCAATTCAATAAGGATTCAGAGCACAAACTATTGAGAAAAGAGCTGTTCTTTCATCCATACTTTTACTATTTTTCAATAGTGACAAACATTTTAGCAAGATTCTTTTGGATTGTCGTTTTACTGTTGAAACAGTTTTACAGTAAATATTTAACAGATCAGTGGATAGGTTTTTGTTTTGGTTTGGTAGAGATTTTGAGAAGATTCCAATGGAATTGTATTCGATTGGAAAACGAACATTTGAACAATGTTGGAGAATTTCGTGCGACAAATGTAAGTCATACTATTTGACATTTGGCAACTCATTCAAATTGATTACTTGTAACAGGAAATTCCTCTGCCATTTGAAATTACTAGAATGATCAATGCAAAAGAAAAGGAAATCACAAACGTGGACAGTAAGTATCGAACGATTTTAATGAAACAAGTTATGCTTATTATAATTTTATTGAAGAATTTTTGCATTATATTTTCTTCTTTTGCAGTCCAAAATCTGAGGATGACAACAACAGGAAAATTAGTCTCAATCCGAAGAATTTCCTTAAACACAGCATCTCTCATGTTTCATCACTACTTGGTCATGGATTTGGTTCAAATCATAATGTGAGTCCACGAAAATCGGTTCAGCAAGAGCACGAATATGAGTTGGACATGTATCATGTTTCTGATGCAGTTAGCAAAACAAATGTTGTTGATAAATCCAACTTGTCGAATGGAATAAGCAACCACGATAAAGATGTTGTGATCGACATCAAGGATGATGGAGATGAGTATGATGGTGGTAAGGACAGTGACCTAGAAGAGGAACAAAAAGTCGAGCTTACAAAAACTGCAACTCAATCCAATAATAATAATGGACTGTTTGTGAACACCTCAAATTTGAAGGCAAGGAAACAATCATTGTCATCCATTAAGGTCGACGCCAGCAATTCAAGCTTCAAAGTGCCACACACAATTCCACCCTCTGTAGAGATGAGTCCATCCATGAAGCCCAAATCAAGAAAGAAGACCATTGTTGTGGTTGAGGATGATGAAATTCCAGAGACACCCCATCTGACGACAAGATTTGGAGACATTTTCACCAGCGAGCCCGAAAATCAGCATATGGACAATGAGAAGCCAAACAAAACGGAAGATCAAGAGAAGAAATAGATTAAATATTATTATCAATTATTGAGGTAAATAGTCATGATGTTCGAAATTACTTTATTAGTGTAATTTACTTTTTCTTCCTTGGAATAGTGAAGTTGAACGAATCTGAGGCTACATTGGAGTGTGACGAGCTTTGCTCTGTTGGTTTGACCTTTTTTTGGGGAGGTGCAAGAGATGAAGAATTATGAGAAGAAGGAGGTGGGCGCTGTTGTTTTGATGGTACAGTACTGGTCGAATTGCTCTTTGATGGGGCATTCAGTTGGCGTCTGACAGAATCATTTTCAGTTTGTCGTTTCAATTTTTCCATTCTCTTTGATGTCTCCTTGCCAAACATGCTGTCCACATACGAAGGTGTCACAATTGGCGAGTCGGTGGCAATTGAATCCGAAGTGGGAGGGGATGAAGGTCGTTGTCTTGTGAAATCAATGTTGCTTGCTGCCCTGTAAACTGGTTGTTTCATGACAACAGGTGGGATGTGTGTTGTACTTAAATTTCCAATAGATGGCTTTGCATAGTTTGATTTGTAGCGGTCTGCATTAAAATCTGTTGTCACAATTGAAGCAGGCTTTCCTGGTTTGAAAATTTTTTGAGGTGCTGATGTAGTAGTGGATTCTTTTGTTTTACGTGATGTTGATGTCTCTCCCAAAGATTTTGTCCAGAGTTTGCTCTTCTTTGGGGCTGTTGTTGCTGTATTTGATGTGTTTCTACTTCTAGAAGATGAAGAGGACGAAGAACGTGATCTACTACCACTACTATTTCTAATTGTATTGGATGCAGCTCTGCGAGAAATAACTGGATCTATGGTTTGAGTCGTGTGCTTATCATTTTTGTTGTTGACTCCTGTAGATGTAGTGCTACTTCCAGAAATTATTCTTGATCCCTTTTTTTCAACCTTGTTCGATTCCTTAATTTCACGAAGTTTTTTTTCTCGTGCCATTTTCTCTTGATTGAGCTTATTGTACAATTCTTTCCAAGTGCCATTACCTTTATCAGCACAGGCTCCTGTTTCATATATTGATTATTATTAATCGTCATTTGTTGAACAATGATGAATGATTCCAAATATTCAACAATGACATCATCGTTTTGAAAATAAATTAAAATATAAAACCCACCTCCAAAATCTCGTATAGTCAAAATTCTCCATAGATCATCGGTATTTAATTCTATGCCTGCTTGCTCGTTCTTACTTTCAATTTCATCAAGCTTTGTAGCATCACAAGCTGAAAGAATACGCTGTATAATAGCATCCTCGACATTGTCCAAAATTGGTAAACTATCGACATGAGTTTGCAATAATTTAGCACATATATCAAAAAGTGATGGAATAGCCGTGCTTTTCACTATCAGAATGGTCAATTTCAATTCATCATAATCCCGAAATAATTTCCGATTTTGGGCATTTTAAAATATTTGAAAATCATGATGGGTAGATGATGGTTTCATCACTTACTCGCTTCAAATTGCAAGTTTGATCCTTGCTTTCGTCGAGCAGTCATGTTTCCGCTGCTCTGACTTGAGGCAGGAGCTGTCGTCTTTTGGCGAGGTGGTGCTTGGCTCATTTTTTATGATTAATTTTCAAGTTTACAAAATGGATAGCGAAAGGTTCATCCATGCGATCTTTCTGAATGTTGTTGAACAGGACAATATAGGATGACAATCTGCTCTCATCTAAGGTTTCAACATCTGAGATCCTTCTTGTCACAACTGGATATTGCCCTTTCATCTTTCAAGAAACAGTAATTCGGCCTTAAATCAATGAACAATAATTAGTACCATTGAATATATGTAATGCCAGACTTATTGTGAGCCTTCCTATTTCTGGGAAACATCTTGATGCAACACTTCAGAGTCATTAGCTGAAGGAGGGGTAGAATTGAGGAGAAAAGAGGATGCGTTTGCCTTCCAATATTCAATAACACCTGTCATGTTTGGAGATACATGTTTTTCCAAAGTGTCACACACTCGCAAAATTCGCGAAAAGTCAGATGTGCAGAAACACTGTTCAATTTCCATTGAACATTGGCGAATTTTGAGTTGATTTTCGGTAGCTTCTTTAACAGTGGATTCCATGGTATAAATTCGAACTGGATGACTCTTTCCTGTGAGTGTAACATGGTCTACAAAATAGCAAACAAATTGATCTTTGACTTTTTCAAAGGTGTTGTGTCCAATTAAAACTTGTGTTCCAAATTTTCTGTTCAGCTTGGTAATACCAGAGGCAACATTTGCATCATCTCCAAGAACCTTTAATGAGTAAGACATTAATTCCAAAAATAACCCGTTTTGCACATTACTTACTGTAAAGTTAATTCTCGAATTCGTGCCAATATTTCCAGCGAGAAAATTTCCACTATTTATAGACAAGCCAAAGTTGATGCATGGATAATTAATTTTCCTCCACCTCGAATTTAACTTGGCGAGACATTGTACAATTTGAACGGCAGCATTGCATGCCAGTATCTCATGATCTTTCACACTAGTTTTTGGTCCATTCCAATATGCTACTATTCTATTACCGGCATACTTATCAATTGATCCTTTGTGATTTTCAACGATCTCATAAATTTCTGAGAAGAGATCGGTGCTCAGTGAAATAAAGCTCACTCGATCTGTTTTTTCAGCAAGAAGAGTAAATCCATACAGGTCCATGACCAGTATGGACATGTTTCTTGAAATCATTGCTTCTCCGGCGAACTTCTTGGCGATGACATCTGGCACATATTTAGAGAAAATGCTTAGACCTACACGCATGCTATTTAAACTTTGTTGCATTTGACGAATGTCATATAATACGCTAAATCCCATCGAAACTCTTTTGTCAAGCCGAACGGAACTAAAATTCCCAGCCACTAATTCCTTCATTTGATGCTTGATTCCCCTCAAAGAGAGTTGAATGAATTGAACAACTGAAATTATAATAATTAAACCAAGGAATAAAACAACCGCAAATATGACAACGGACGAAATACTACTTTGAAGCACTTCTTCAACAAACAATCGTTGAGGTACTGCAATAACAGAGCCCCAATTAAGTCCATATTGATCAGTGATTGTAAATAACACAATATCTAGAGTAGGTGTTTGTCCTGTTTGAAAAGAAAAACTTCCTGCTTCCTTGATTGCCAATCCTTGTAGCTGTTGATTGGAAGGTGCGTTTTTCCAAGCAGTAATTTGTTGCAAAAATCCTCTCGAAATTGTTTCATTGACAAGTGCGTTCATAATAATATCTGATTCGTTCTGTAATGAAGGATATCCTAAAAATTTGGTAGCAGCAACCATTTGTCCTTGTGAATTAATAATAAATGAAGCAGCCACACCTGCTCGAATGGCTGATTTAGTTAAAGTGTCAGAGATATTTTTCACATTCAGTTGAATTCCAATTACTCCAAATAAATGGCTGGGTATCCTAGGAGCGGTAGAGCTAGGATATATAGCAGTGCTGGAATAATTTGCATTTAAACTTGAAATAGTGCTATTAATATAAATAGGTATGCAGGCTGCAATGGACGGATAGAGCGAAAGAGCGGAGTAGAAAAACGGGCTCCACAAAATTTTTGGGTTGGTTGTATTCACAAAAGGTTTATACCAAGGTCTTGCTGTCATATCAACACTGGAATAATAACTGGCCATAATATTGGATGGAGCTAAAATATTATCTATATCATTAATGACATGATAGTCAGTGACAGGTCTAGTTAAATTGACTGCATTTTGAGATTTGTGAAAAATTCTCACATAGGTCAGTTCTAATCCAACCATGCTCTGATCAAATCTTCCAAAATATGACATTTGAATTGGTAATTTGTACTGATAGACCCTTTTCAAGTTATCGAAAAGTTTTAGCCAACCTAGATTATCATTTACATTAACATCAAGGGATTGATATAAAACATGATTAATTGCCAACGACGTCGTTTTGATCAAGTCACTCAGTTCGTAATCCATAACTAGATTCATTTGAAGCTTTTGTTTGGCGATTGACCTTTGCACAATATTATCTCCTGTTGTGTAGAGCAAAATAAATGCTGAAATAATAACAGGATTTTGGATTAACATGAAATTATTATTTGAAAATCAGCCCACGGATTTTCCACTATCTCACTATGTTGAATCCTACTTACAAGAAAACAATCCAAACAATCCTTGCAAAATAAATAACATCAAAACCACGTTCATGATTGTAATACATTGCGGTGGCCATTTCATGAGTTTCCAAAGCCACGAATAATGTTTTTTATCCGACTTGGCATTGATACTACTACAACTAACCAGAGATTCGCAAGAAGAAGAGGAAGATCGTTGTTGTTGTTTCGGGTCATCCACAGGATGGTCCTGATTCATTCGTCTTTCATGTTTGTTGGTTCCTATGGCCGTAGAAGAATACAAAACTCCAAGTGGAAGAGAAGTGGTATCATCCTCTTCACCCATTGCAATGATCGTTTCTCCTGGTTCCGAGCGCGTTGGAGAATGTGCAAAGGTTGTTGCTGCTATTGTTGAAAGAGAGTCTTTCTGTTGGTGCATCTCTCTCCGAAGAAGAAGGATGCGCGTATATACGCGAGGGTTACAACCACCGCTACTGAATGAGGAGGAGGATGAGGAGGATGTGTTCCTGCGTGCGAAAAAGAGGTTGAAATATTTCGCCTCCTCTTTCTTCTCGTTTTTTTTGTCGTTGTTTATGTTCCTTTTTTGCCAAGTTTGGAGTTGAAATTAGAAAGGTGCATTGTGGATCATGATGAGAAGGATTGAGACCATAACTATGTGCAGTATCTCGGAACCATTGAAACCCTTTAAACTTCTCAACATGTTTTGAAACTATTTCTTGTTGTTAAAGGAAATTTATTTTCATAAACACATGGAATTGAAGCAAGGTGAGGAACATACAAAGATGAAAGTTAGAATAAAATATAAGAATGCAATGAATAACCTTCTAAGCGTTTTGTGTTCAAGAGTCTATTGAATAAAAGTTTTGTTGTTGAATATACGGATTGAATATCTACTCTTCAAAAAAAAATAAATGATACCACTGCTCTATAATAAAGGAGATGAAAACAATGATGATCGAAAATGATCTTAAATAAGGCTTGTTTAGAATGTAAATGCGATTATTCCTTTTGACAGGTCACACTCCTCAACAACAAGTGACAGGTGAAAAAAAACACTCAAAAAAAAATGTCCCAACTGAATCAACACTTGATCGAACAGTTGACCAAAACTCCAGAAGAAATCGCAAAACTCCAAGAAACCGAACAGAAAATTGGAGGCATCATCAATTGGTGTGCCTACAATTATCAAAATGCCGATAAAGCCTCAACCTTTGAAAAGACTCAACAATATTTGGCTGCTGTATTGACTGTAAGTGGTTGATATGAATAATAGGAATAATAGGAAAGAATGATGATGTTTGATTCAAACCATTGGATTCATGTATTGTGTTGGAATCTTTCCGTATTGTTGTTGTTGTTGTTGATGATTTTCAAAATCTTCTGATTTCCTCTTTTGATGATGGTGTTTTTTTGCTGATGATGGGTTTTTTCTATGTCCTATATTTCAATGATGATGAATTCAAACTCTTCGAATCATCATCGTAATGATCATGTTCTAATCATCATGCTCCTTCTCATTCCAACAAAACCATAACAACCATCATAACAACTCTGAATTCACACACACCTACACACGTGCTCTCTCTCTTGTCCTCGATTGCTTTCATCTCACCATCCAACCACCACAAACATTACTACAAACATTCAGAATGTTGTCTTTTATGTAGAATCATCAAGTCGTGAATTAGAAACACTCATCGAATTAGAAGCTCAAGAAATCAATCGTATTGGTTCAGAAATGACCATCATTTACGATCGTTTAAAATCTGCTCGTTCCTTGACTGGTCGTGAAGAGTTGACTAAAATGCATGCTGTGAAACCCACAATGAGAACTGGTTTGAAAAAGAGAACCGTCGAAGTGACAACAAGTACTCACACCAAGGACTTGAAAATGAGTCATGGAGATATTAATTTGAATTCCTGTAGTAATATTGGTATTTCCATTAGTGGCAATGAGAATAATTATTCACAATCGAGTCCAAATACTTCCACCACTCCAGTCACCATGCCAAACACCAACAACAGTTTTTACAGTTCAAGAGCAAATGAGACTGGTTCTTCCTTTATTCGTTCTGCTTCGACTGCTCGTTTAGGAACACCTGTGAATTTGGAAGTGCCATCCAGTCTTTCCACAACAACATCAACACCTGCGACACCTCCTCCATCTTCACAATCGACTTCTTCATTCTATAATCGATCCAATAGTAGCATTAATGTTCCTCCTCCACCACCATTATCATCCACCCATGTTGTTGTTGTTGATTATGGTCACAATTCTTCTCCTCCACCACCTCCACCACAGAATAACATGCCACCTCCACCTCCACCATCCTCATCGAGTGGTGTGCCACCTCCACCCAAGTCCACACCTCCTCCACCACCATCATCTTCATCCAGTGGTGTTCCTCCTCCACCTCCAAGTGGTGCTGGTGTTCCTCCTCCACCAATGAAAATGGTGTCCACACCTCCTCCTCCACCACAGAATGTGGAAATTCCTGAAGATCCAACTGGTGGTGGTCGTGGTGATTTGTTGGCATCCATTCGAGCTGGTAAGGCATTGAGAAAAGTTCCTCCACCAAATGACGCACCAAAATTGCCATCTAAAAGTGAGATGAGTGGTGGTGGAAGTGCTTCTACAAGTAGCAGTGGTGCTGGAGGCGGTGGTGGTGGTGACATGATGTCACAAATCTTGGCAAAACGTAACAAGATGATGAACAAGTAAAGTAATTCTTTGTATTCTACGACTCGAGTTGTGGTATTTATTCCATATTACTCATACACTGACGATATAGAATGCAAAACCTGTTACATGTATCATGACAATTGACCAATATAGCTATTTTTCATAGCCTTTGATTGAACATCTTAATAAATCTGATTTTCTTTGTCATCATTACCGTTGAACTTGATTGAAAACCCTAGGTATTTAGGTGTGATTTTGTAATACTTCACAACTTCAGTTTCAATCTGAAATGCTGCGACAACCCCCCTTGATAAAAGAAAATGGATTTTGATTCTTCATTACAGTCTCTTCAATGGATTCGAATTCCTCCTGACTGTTTCTTGCTTCTTGCAGTTTCCCTTAACGTGTTCAAAATCTTTACCAAGCTTAAAATCGATATGTTCTGTTTTTTCTTTGAGGTGGGAAAATCCAAAAAGCCAGTCTTCATTGGGACTCATTAGTACTTTGACACTTAAAAACCAAATCGAATGTCAAACATATATTAATAGTCTGCTTGAATTAATAGATGCTGATAAGAATCGGTTCCATCCTTAATGATTTATTTTAATGACAGAGTTTATTATTTTGCCCAATGCTTTTCAGGCTCCTGATTTCACAATCAGAAATGTCACAAGACAAAACTTATATTAAAATCACATACCTTTCCTTCTGAAATTAATTTTCGATTATTCTCCTCAAATATTCGGTGATAGTGTGGTTTAAGTAACTCGGGAATCTCTATTGGTTCATTAAACCAATGACCTTGTTCTTGTGTGAGAATTTTACGTGCTTCTCTGTCAATTCGATTGGCCTTAGTTCCATATGCAAAATCCACTATTGAAATAATAATAAGAAAATTTGGAAAATGACACAAAAGAACTCACCTAAATAGGTCATCCAAAACGGAACTATTATGTATGGTAAATAATTGAGTGGTAATGGATCAAATCTTCTCAGATATAACATTCTCGCAAAAGAAACACCTCCCATGACGGTATAAAATCCTGAACCAACAACAATATTGAGAAATGATGGTGATCATGATTCCAAAATCAAATGCAAAAAATGTGAAGATTTCACAAATATTTCAATTCATATTTAAAATTAATATTTTCAATTTAAAATATTATCATTATTGGAATATTCATATTATTATTGAATTTTCATCTGATGAATGTACCAAAACCATACATCGGAATTATTTACCTCCCAACCACCAAACCCTATCCCTCGTAGTAGCCAGCCTTGTGGCAATTTCATAATCTCTCCTTCGTTTCATACTTTTTAATTTTATTAATTGCTGTTGAATCAAGGCTTGTTTTTGTTTTTCTTCCACTTCCTTCAACACTCGATCCGATAGGGATCCAAATAGGTATTGACCCATTTTTTGTTGAATCAAAACCATGATTCTTATTTTCGTGATCCTTAGGATTAATCCTTAGGAATCAATCACATGGTGAGTGATCATTGTGTGGTTGTGCTAATTTGTATTGTCATATGGAGCTTTTCAAACTCGACTTAAGGTTGTTTATTGTTCTTTATTTGTTTTCATGTCTTCACACCTCCAGCATGCTGTCAAAGATAAATGTCATTTAAATAGAAGCAGTGCTCTGAGAGATTGAACTCGTACTCTCCTTCATGATAATCACTTCTTGAGGAAGACATTTACAAGCTCCATGATAATGAATATCCACATTGGCACATCTTGCAGTACAAGCCGAGTTGTAAGTGAGACCATTCACACCACACACAGGATTATATTCAATGGCACATTGACATTTTTCTTGTTCATGAATATGAGTCACTTCTTCTTGATGAATAATTTGTTCCCATTCTTCAATCATGGAAGAGAGTTCAACTTCTAAGCTTTGGGTGGAGTATACTTTTTGTTTCATGAGTTCAATAATTGAAATTTGAAGTCTAATGTTTTCAATTTGTTTTGAGAGTTTCTTGGCCACAACGACATATTCTTCATAGACTTGTTTTGAGACTTTGACAGATGACTGATAAATTTCATAGGCCTTCTCCATTTCCATCTTGTACTTTTTAATCAATTTAGTGTAATATCTTGTCAATTTAGTCTTCTTTGAAGAGGAGAGTCTGATCTTGAGAATTTCCATTTGTAATCTCTTGAGTAAAATTTTGTAATATTCAACAAGTTTACAAGCTTTAGTGACCTTTGCTTGAGCCACAATAACCTGTCTGTTATTTTCGACATATTCTTTTTTAATCTTTTGTTCCAAACGATCCAATGATTGCCAAGCGAGATGAAGGTCTTTTTGATTTTTCGTCAACTTGTTAATTTGTTTGACATGTTCTTGAAGTGCTTTTTGTTGATCAGCATAGGAAAGCTTTGTAATGTCAGATTTGAGTATTTGTTCAAATTGGGCATCCAATTGAGCTGAAAGTTTGTTGTTGTCTTTGGTCTTTCCGGCGAGTACGGTCGAGTCTACGACCACCAGAACCACAACCATCACAACAGCAATGACAATCGACAAGAATTGAAATTTCATTTTGTGATGATGAAGAGCGATGAAGAAGCCTTCAGAGTTGTAACACCGTTACGAGTGTTTGTTGTTGTTGTTGATCCAATGAAGTTAACCGATAAAAGGTGTTTGTTTTCTCCTCTACTCTGGTCTCTCTCAAAATTTTTTTTGATGGTGAGCGCTTTATCAGTCATCTGTCATTTGGAGTGACTTGCTGAGTGGAAAAATGTTGATTAAG